>NC_133334.1:253706642-253859142 GCF_042186555.1 Aquarana catesbeiana
GCCTCCACAGCTTGTCAAATTCCTTGAGGTTACCTCTCTTTGTGTACACTGCTCTTTCTCTACAAAGGGTCTCATTTATTGTGCCAATCCAGTCTCTTACTGTGGGAGGTGCCTTTGATTGCCATCTTAATGTGATCATTTTCCTGGCTTGGAACAGGCATCTCAGAATTGCTACTGTGGTGCTCTTCCTCTCCCCCCGTTCCCGCCTATACCCCAGTGTACATACTATGGCCTCCCTCTACAATGTGATTCCAAATATATCTCTCGTGGTATTAATCACCCCCTCCCAATATCGGAACAGCTTGGGGCATCTCCACACCATGTGTATGAGATCCCCAGTCCCCTGACATCTGGGGCATCTATCATCAGCTTTTCTACCAAACTTGAATAACCACTTGGGGGTATAGTAGGCTCTATTTAACAGCATCAGGTGAGATATCTTCTGTGGGGGGGGGGGAGACCCATCTCTAAGATTCTCTTCCCCTGCTCTTGTGTTATTGCCCCTATGTCCTCTTCCTATCTTACTTTTTCAGAGCAGAATTTCCTTATTTGCCCATATATTTTAGATATTAGACCCTTAGTGGGGCCCACCTGAAATATACTTTGGAAGAGGGATGTTTCTTTCCATTCTAAGGGATGACTTCTGAATAGGGCTTGAAGGGCGTGTCCTAGCTGTAGATAGGTGTAAAATGTACTCTGCGATATATTGAATTCTCGTTTCAACTCAGAGAATTTTTTAAGTGTATTACCCACATAAAGTTGTCTCAGCCTTTTAATACCTTGTTTTTCCCACTCTCTGGCTTTTCCTATCCGAAGGATTTCCTGCAGATTACTGTTGTTCCAAATGGGGGTATATTCAATGAACCCATTTTATCTCATCTGTTTTTTAACTGATTTCCACATTTTAATTTATCATTTTAATTGTTGGGCACTTATAGCGAAAAGAATCCGCCTCTAGCGCTTCAGTTATTGTGTTATGTAATGCGCCTGTTAATATTATTCTTCCATTGGGAGTACCTCCATTCGGAACAGCGCATCTCATTAACTGCTGCAGCTGTGATGATAAATAGTAGCGCTCAGGGTGGGGCAACGCAAAACCACCTTCCCCCACCGGGAGCTGAAATGTACGGAGTCGAATCCTGGCTTGCCCCCCTTTCCATATTAGCTCCCTGAAAATGCTCTTGATTTTATTGAACCAATTCTTGCATATCCACACTGGGGAATTGTGCAAAATATACAGCAATTGTGGCATCCAGATCATTTTTAATAAACTGCATCTTCATGCCACCGATAATGGAAACAGTTTCCAGATGCCGATTTTTTTGTTTAAATTTGGTCAAAAGCGCTATAAGATTTTTACTTATGAATTGGTTAGGGTCTTTCGTCATGGCAACCCCCAGATATTTCAATGTATCCACTACTGCCAACGGAGGCATTCCTGGTATTGTTAAATGAAATGGGGTCTATTGGTAAAAGCTCAGATTTCTCCCAGTTTATCTCCAACCCTGTAAAGCTACCAAATTGCTCCACTATGCACATTGCTTTTGTCAATGATTGACCCATATCTCCCAGGAAGAGCAAAATATCGTCCGCGTACAAGGCGATTCTTTCTTCTCCCGTCTTCCTCTGAAAGCCTGTTATCTCAGAGATCATTCTTATAGAGATAGCCAGAGGCTCCATTGCTAAAGCAAAGAGCAAGGGAGACAAAGGACACCCCTGTCTTGTCCCCCTCTCCAGTTCTATCCTATCCGAAAATTCATTATTAATTTTAAGTCTTGCATTGGGCCTGTCAAAGATGGACCAAATCCAAATTTCCCCAGCACCCGCCAAATATAACCCAATTCCACGCTATCAAAAGCTTTGGTCACATCTAATGACAATACGGCTCTTGATCCCTCGTTCTCCGTTGGGGCCTGTAAGTTTAAAAATGCCCTTCTGATATTCATACTTGTGGATTTATTAGCTATGAAACCCACCTGATCTGAATGGATCAGTTTGGGGATAAGTCTATTTAACCTAGCTGCCAGAACCTTGGCCAGGATTTTGGCGTCGGTGCATAGGAGAGAGATTGGCCTATATGCAGCTACGTCTAAAGGATCCTTCCCTTCTTTCTGTAGAACTATGATAGTTGCTTCTAACATTGAAGCAGGTAGGTGTCCCTCCCTGGCTGCCCCCTCCAATGCTTTTAGCAACTCCGGGATTAATATACCACCGTAATATTTGTACACCTCAGTTGGAAGCCCATCTGGGTCGGTGGATTTTTGGTTTGCCATACTAGCTACTGCCTGTTGGAGTTCTGCAAGGGTTATTGGAGTTTCTGGATCATCTCTTTCCAGGTTCCCCAGGAAATCTTCCATCATGCCCTTCCACTCCCCTTTTCTGAGCATTATAAAAGGCTTTTATAATAAGTCCTAAATATTTGCACTATCTTTGTAGTATTTGATATTATCTCTCCTCCTGTGGACCTAATGGCAAGGGTAGTAGACGGTGGGGAGTTGGACTGCACCAGCTTCGCCAGCTTCTTTCCTACGTTTTCGCCTTCTGCAAAGGAGGACTCATCTAGTCTCAACCTTCTGCATAATTGCTATCTTATACTCTAGTTGTTTATCTAACCATATTGTTTCCCTCCCGGATGTTGGATCTATTATATAATTATTTTCGGCCTCAAGCACGCCCCTTCAGATTTTTTCCTCCCAGACTCTAGCATCTTTATTATATTTGGCCACCTGTTGTATTAGGACACCTCTAAGAAATGCCTTTAGAGTGTCAAATAAAATCCCAGCCGACACCGTACCTTCATTAAATTCTACAAATTCTCTCAATTTAGGAAGGACTCTGTCCGTTTTTTTTAATTAATTCAAACCAGTGTTGGTTTATTTTCCACTCCTTCTGTGTTTTTTTCCCCCCTAGTTTCACTGTAATCACTATTGGGGAGTGGTCTGATATCCCTCTTGGTCAATCAATATACAATTTTTTTCCATAATCTGTAGCGCTCTATCATTTTCCAAGGCCATATCTATCCTGGAGAGCGTGGAGTATGAGGCTGAGTAGCAAGAATATTGCTGGACTCCCTCCACAAATCTATTAACCCCACTTCGTCCAGAAATTGGCTCAAGCAGCACTTCTCCTTGGGGTCTGAAAAAATCCATACGGGAAACCTATCCAACTTTCTGTCTAGGATCTCGTTAAAGTCTCCCACTACTATGATCGGCACTTCTTTGTCTAACAAGAATTAATTTAGTCTAAGCATAACATCTATTTTAAATGGTGGGGGAATATAAATATTTGCCACAATGTACATACTATTATTAATAGAAAAGTACAGAAAAATATATCAGCCTGTCTCATCTATACTGGACTGTCTGCAGGAAAAATTTACCCCGGTTCTCACCATAACACTTACCCCCCTGCTATAGGAAGAGTATACCGAGGTGGTACTGACATTGATATTTCTTAATCTGTAATTGCTGGCCTGTGTGTTTAGTTAGGTGTGTTTCCTGCAGGCAGACAAGCTCTACTCCATATCTCTACAGCATGGAGAATACAGCCACTTTTTTGGCCGATGTCCCCAGCCCCCTAATATTCCAGGATCCTAGATTAAGTGTTTTAGCTTGCATCTAAATTCGGGAGATATATACAGAGCTGTAGGGAGTATCTATTTAAAACTAAATTAATATCCAATTCATACTTTAACTCCAGTCTAATACCCATTATTTTGGGTTGTGATCCCTGTAACCCAGACTCTTTTCTGTTACCTTTAGTGATTTTTAAACAACATAACCAACATAACCAACTTAAGTAAATATACTCTCCAAAATAATTTCATGTGAATTTCAAACACCATTTTCCTGTTCCTATAATTATTACTTTGTGCGTTATCTTGCATCCAACAAATGCAATTTCCTATAATATTCCTTTGTGTTGTGACCTCATTTAATCCACACTTCCCCAGTGTTAATTCTTAAACAATTCCTGTCTCACCTCCCCCCACCACCTAACTAGGTGACCCCCAAGGGGCTTTTGAATGACCGTTCCCCACACCACCTGTACCTCATATTTACTCCCATATTCATTCCCATCCATCACTCCCCCATACAACTGTGTGTATCTACCCCCCCCCCCCCCCCCGAAAAATACTTCAAAGGAAAAAACAAAAAAAACAAAAAAAAAAAACAAAAACACATCAAACAATACATCCTGTACGTTTTTCACCCCTCTTCAGGGTATCTGAAGTTTCTCCTTATTTTCTTCCAACCACTTCTCCACCCCGGCCGGAGATTTAAAAAATCTGGGTTCCCCCCAGTGCAGTTACACATAGCCTTGCTGGGTAAAGAAGAGCATAAGACAACTTAAATTTTTGTAAAGTACGCTTGGACTGTATAAACTCTGCTCTACGTCTCTGAAGATCCGGCGAAAAGTCAGAGTAAAATGATATTTTGGTACCATTAAAAAAAATGTTTCCCGCCTCCCTTGTTTTCCGCAGCAACGACACTTTGTCCTTATAATTAAGAAACTTTATCAATAGTGGCCTAGGGAATCCTCCTGCTGGGGGGGCCCTAAAGGGCACTCTATGTGCTCTTTCAATAGAGAACATTGTTGAAAATTACTCTTTTCCAAAAAGTTCAACCAACCACCTTTCTAGGAACTCTATAGGGTTGGAGCCTCACTCTTTTCGGGCAGGCCCACCAGCCTCACATTATCCCTTCAGAGCCTATTCTCCATCTCCTCCATTTTGGACGCATGCCTGGATATCTGTTCCTTCATACTTGTCACCTCTTTTATTAGTGGGGATATATCATCTTCTAACTGGCTGACCTTCCAAGGCTGTTGTTCTCTCCACTGTATTTGTAAGTCCTGTCTGACCAGTATCTGATCCTCTTTTACTCCCTTCATTTGGTCACAAAGATCTTTAAGTGATCCATTACATGCGCTTACTGCCATAAATACATCCGTCAAAGTTGGTTCTTTCTCTAAGGGTAAGCAAGACACGGCTATCACATCTGTATTTATATTTTGTTCACTCGACCCCGAGCTTTTATTACTCTGTGTTTTTGTTGACTGAGCCGGCGGTGCTGTGGCAGTTAACTGACTCTGACCCTGTCTTTTTCTATCTATCTGACAAACCCCCCTGTTGTGTTTTGGGTTGTGACCCCTTCTTTGGTGGGGTCTGAACGGGGGTATGAGCATATTGTTCCAATTTCGCTGCTGCTGCAACTGCTGCCATTTGCTGAGAGCTTTTCTCCTTGGAGGAGTGTAGGTGCTGCATTCTGTATTTAATTAGCACAGTGGTTCTCAACTCCTGTCTTTAGGACCCACTAACAGGCCAGGTTTGCAGGATAACTGAAATACATCACAGGTGATATCATTTGCTGCTCAGTGATTGCAGTATTCTAGTCTGCATCTTCCCAAAGTAATACTTAAAATCTGGGCTGTTAGTGGGTCCTGAGGACGGGAGGTGAGAACCACTGAAGTAGCAGGCGACCGCCTGGGCCCTAAGCCAATATTCCAGTATAAAACAAAAATACAACTGCAATTTTTCCCAGCCATAGGATGCACACAATCACCGTGCCACTCGCTTGACTTCGCACTATACACAGTCTCTGGGTCAATAATTAGCATCCTATAGCTGTGTGCACAGCCTCTGGGTCAGCCTTTAGCAGTATTTAACCATATATACCTTTACTGATACATCTATTAGCAGTACTTGTCCACAGTATGTCTCTGTATACAGATTCTGGGTGAGTGTTTAGTAATATGACCTTATCCATACACAGATACTGGAATAGCATTTAACAGCGTATGACACATTACATCTCTCCTTTACTCACGTGTCCTTTTTATCTGTTAGAGCAGTGGTCATCAACCCTGTCCTCAGGACCCACTAACAGGCCAGGTTTTATGTATTACCTTGGGGAGATGCAGACTAGAATACTGCAATCAGTGAGCAGCAAATGATATCACCTGTATTGTATTTCAGTTATCTTGCAAACCTGGCCTGTTAGTGGGCCCTGAGGACAGAGCTGATGACCACTGTGTTAGGCTGGATTCACACCTATGCAGTTTTAGTGCTTTTTGCATTTTGCACTACAGAACGTGTTCCAGCCTTACAGGATATTAGAAAATTCAGTAGCCAGGGCTCTTGAAGACTTTCTCTGGTCCTTTCACAAGGAGGATTCCGCTGGTCTACTCACTCCCCCAGTAGCTCAGTGCTCACACCATGTGATGAAGACAGCACCCGCACTCACTGCCCCTTTGGGAGACCTCCGCTGCCTTCCCTTGTAACGAACGGGCCGCACATGAGATTCCTCTCCGCTCAGAATGGCTCGGGATAGTTCGGGATCTCTCGCGTGTCTCCGGGATGAGACCGGTGCAAGCGCCCGTCACTTTCCCTCTGCTCTGCTCAGAAGGATAGCTTGTTCAGCATCCGGATCCTCAGCTCTCTCTGCCACAGAAAGTAGCGCCAGACATGGTCATGCCTTTCAGGGGAGGCAGAGGGAGATCACACAGCGTCCTCTCACTCCATACCGCTGCACATCACACTCCTCACTCCTCACATGCGGTCACACCCGAGCTTCACAGTACAAAACCAGGAACAGACTTTTATAATAGATTAAAATATTCTTCAGGGATTTCAGCTTTAAAAGTATGAAAATCGCAAAAAAAAAAAAAAAAAAAATTTCATACCTAGATGGCTGCAGCACATATCCCAGCTACCGCTGTCCTCTGTTGGCTCTACCCTGAGAACTGAGTGATCAAACACAGATGATCGCTCAGTTCTCCCCCTCCACTCCAAGCAGACTGTCAGTTGCCGGCTCTCTGCTCTGCCCCTCTAGCATACACTGGAGCGTTGGGCTGTGGCGGGGGGCGGGAAAGGCAGGCTCAGGCATCTGAGTGGATGCGGACTGTAAAGTTGGGATCTTTCCAGAGCCTACAACAGCTGAGTGAAATCACAGGAGTGCAAAACTAACTGCACTCTGGTGATCCATAGAAATATTGCCAAAATGGCTTTGGCTATACTTCTTGAAATCCAGTATTGATCTGGACTGTCAGGTGACAGCTCTCCCTCCCCACTTTGTAGCACTGTACTGAGTGCCCAGGCCAACATGACAACATGAGACCCCGAGTCCACAGGAAGCAAGTTGAATGATACTGGCAGTTACTCAAGTGTAACTGGAGAACAACTTTAAATCTTCGATTGTTCAGATCTGCGTGGAATAAAAAGGCACCAATTCAGAACAACCATACTCCTGCTAAAAATGTACTATAATGAGACCCGGCTCCGACAAAAGAGTATCGCCACTTAACAGCAATAGAAATTTCAAAAGCACCACCATTAAAAACACAGATTTTTGCTCCACTATAATGGGGATTGAGAGTAAAGAAACATACAAGACAGAATTTTTTTTTTTTTACTTACCTTTTTATGCCCGTTGCTATGTGGTTCCTCGAAATCTGCCTGCTTCAGCGCCTGGGCTTCTGACGTCACTTCCCTCGGCGCAGGAAGGGAAATCACCTCTCCCAGCTCCCTCTAGGCAATCATCTGGGACACGCAACAGGTCCCAGATGATTGCGCGGCCAATCATGGCTCGCGCATGCGCAGTGGGTGCCTGGCTGTGAAGCCACAGCGGGTGACCAGTTAAAATACCAGCGCCGCCCAGCAGAGGGGGAGACAAGAGGGACTTCGATCCCCCGCATCGCAGGCACCTGGGACAGGCAAGTGTCTGATTATTAAAAGTCAGCAGCTGCAGTATTTGTAGCTTCTGACTTTTAATTTTTTTTTTTTTTTAAGCGGAACTCCGCTTTAAAGTAGAATTCCAGGATAAACCCAAGTAGTCTTAAAAATGCTACCTCCCCCCTTTCCAACACCTATGCTGGCTAAGCTGTATAAGAAAGATGCATATACTTATCTATATTCAGCCCACTCTAGTCACATGATCCAGACCCCTGTGTCAGCCAGCAGCAGATATGGGGGAGAGGAGGGAGCAATGACTACATATGTGCCATAGGAGTTTAACATCAGCGCTCCAGGATTACTAACCATTGTCATGTGCCCTCTCCCCTGCAGCTGCTGCCGACTGACACAGAGGAGATTACGTCATGGACTGGAGCGAGTTGAGTATATATACACATCTTTCTTACACAGGACCTAGTATAAAACTTGTGGCACTCCCATCTTTCATACAGGCATACCCCACTTTTAAAGTGATACTAAAAGGTTAATTTTTTTATTTGTTTAAAATAACAAAAACATGTCATACTTGCCTCCACTGTGCAGCTCATTTTGCACAGAGTGGCCCCGAACATCCTCTTCTGAGGTCCCCCGGTGGCTCTCACGGCTCTTCCCCACATCAGCTAACCCCCTAGGAGAGGGGGGGGGGGGGCCTTACCTTGTGGGCGCGCTCCCGAGTCCAGCATTTGCGTCCATAGACACTAATGCCGGACTCAGCCCTGCCCCCCCGCGTCATTGGATTTGATTGACAGCAGCGGGAGCCAATGGCTGCGCTGCCATCAATCCATTAAATCAGGACCTGAGACAGCGGCTTTTGCTGGTGTGCTCGTCCCCGGGCCAAGATAGAGGGGGTACAGGCAAGTAAAACGGGGGCTCGGGGGGGGGGGGCTGCAGAATTCAAAATAGAATGCATTGGGGTGAAAAACCTTCAAGTTTTACAACCCCTTTAAGTACACAATGGGACCAGAGCCTCTACGTAAAACTAAATTGTACTTAAAGTGAAGCAATACCTTTTTTCCACTTCTCAATGCATGTAAATACACTAGCTCAGCTCTATGGTAAATCTTGGTCAAATTGACATGGCACTGCTCCTGAACCATAAGTGACAGGGACACCAAACTTGGGGACCCAGGACTACATGGTAGATTACCTGGGCAAGCTGGCCGACCCCAAAATCAGATATGCAGTAGTCCTGGGTCCCCTCTTGGTGCTCCCCAAGCTTGGTGTCCCTGTCGGTTCAGGAGCAGTGCCATGTCAAGCTGACCAAGATTTCCCATAAACACCAATGTGTCAGTACTCGCAAGTGTACGTAAAGTGAGGGTACGTAAAGCGGGGTAATGCCTGTATACGGTTTCATCATCAAGTGGTGGTTGTGACCATTTGTTATTTAACAAAGCTGTTTCATTCCTGCCAATAAAATACAAAAGGGGTAGAAAAACATCTTTTATTTGCTTTCAGTCGGACAAGATAGCCAGAAGGTGCCATTCCAAAGTGTTCTGCAAATCGACTGAACATCAAATTAAAAAAAAAAAAAAAAAAACAAAAAACAAAATATAATTTTACAAAAAACGCTATTTACAAGATGCACCCGATGGGAAGGATAGATGGCTCCACTACACACTGTACACATATCGTAATCCCGACCCAGCAGCGCCATTACATGCTGACAGAATTCAGCCCACAAGTCCCTGCATGGCAGTTGTCCACACATTGAGATCGGCGGACCCATCGTTGAAAAATAAAAATTAACAGGGGGGAGGTGAAGAGCCCTGCTAACGTTAGTCTCACATTAAAAAGCGTAACGGGTTCGAATATCTTCAAGTTTCTTGGAGACTTCAGGAGGCGTCCTGTCCAGTTCTTCTGCTACACTCTTCTGTTTAATCGGCTCCATGGAGTTGAACTGTTCACACAGATCTCCATCAATCACATTCTGAGGGAAAAAAAAAAAAATTGTACAATGTAAAGGGAAAGAAAATCCACTCCATTCCATTTATAACCTACATTACCCACTTGCCGCCAGTATAACAGTTATATCGTGGCAAGGTGGCACTGCTGCTTCAGATCACGTACTAGGTACATGATCTGACACTTCCAGGGCGCACAGGAGGGGGTCACATTTGGTGGCGAAACCTGCTGCTGAAACAGTGATGCTGTGTAATTTTTGGGACGCTCTGAAGCAAAGCCGCCACGGCTGCATTCCCTAGTTTAGGTGGGTGCTAAAACTCTGGCTCAAGTGCCTGCTTTTACCATCCACCCAAATGAATGAGCCCTTGCTGCAGCATTTCTCAACTCTGGCCCTCTTGTACCCTAAAAAGTGTATGACATTCTGACTCAAAAACAGACATCTTCTTAAAGTGTTTGTTACCCCAAAAACGTAATATTCCTGATATGTGCCTACTGCACCATGCACTTGTATGAGGAAGTATCCTGTTCTCTTTGTATTGCTTCCCTTGTGTGAAATCCTTGGTGCTCCTGTCAGTCCCTCTGCTTTCCTATTAAAAAATGACCACACTAAGCAGGAGAACACACCATGGCCAGAGAAACACAGACACAAGATGACAGGCAGGAAGGAGGGGGGGCCCTGATTTTCATGGTCTGTTTAGAGAAGCCATACAGGAAGTGGCAGATTCAGGTTTTTTTTTTTTACAGTTGAGAGGGGGGCAGATTACACGGCACAAGTGCTGTGTAATCTGCTTTAACCACTTGGCGTCCACGCTATAGCCGAATGACGGCCACAGCGTGGACCTTAATTTCCTAAAGGGCGTCATAAGATGGCCTCCCCTTTGCGCGCGCCCTACTGGGCGCACGCTGTGATCACCGAGTCACTGAGACTTGGGTGATCACAGATCCTGGTAAGGGGCCGGTCCCGGCCCTTACCACGTGATCAGCTGTCAGCCAATGACAGCTGATCACATGATGTAAACAAAAGCTCGGTAATTGTTGTGCAAGGGACATCGGTCCCAAAGAGGAAGAGGCAATTCTGCCTCATCTGTGCCCACCTGTACCCCCTGCCAGTGCCACCTATCAATGCCCACGAGTGGTGCCAACTAGCAGTGCTGCCTATCAGTGCCCATTATTGCCACCTATCAGCGTACATCAATGAAGGAGAAAAATTACCTGTTTGCAAAATTTTATAACAAAATAAATAATATATATATATATATATATATATATATATATATATATATATATATATATTATATATATATATATTATATATATATATCACATTTTTTTTTTTTAATTCAGTCTTAAATTTTTTTTAACAAAAAATAAAAACTGCAGAGGTGATCAAATACCACCAAAAGAAAGCTCTATTTGTGGGGAAAAAAAATGATAAAATTTTCGTTTGGGTACAGTGTTGTATGACCGCACAATTGTCATTCAAAGTGCATCAGCGCTGAAAGCAGAAAATTGGTCTGAACAGGAAGGGGGGGGGGGGGGGTTTAAGTGCCCAGTATGCAAGTGGTTAACGAACCAGGAAATCAATTTTTTCTTTTTATGGGTTAACAAACACTTCAAGCCTGTGTTGGCTTTGGTTTGTGTGACTGGATGCCACTATTATCTTCCCATACAGAGAACGCTCCCAGTCCTGTTTCCTGCTCTCTGTAGTATAGAGAGGATAGCAATGACTTTTCCTTCTGGAAGCTGGCATATGATCTGCCCAGCACTCCATCATAACCCGCCTACATTAACTGGCAGCTGTGCTCTCAGTTGCACAACTTTGTTTGCTCGGAAGCAAGAAACACCCATCAGCACTGCCCATAATGACGATGAAGTCCCACCGATTCCTGAGAAATGTAGTTAAAAAGAAGAGCTCAGCAAGAAGATGGATACACTGAGCAGGTGTGAGGGGTCATAACCTCAAGGGGCATGCTTTCCGATGCCTTTGTGCCTAGTGTCCATTTCTCCTGTAGGGAGCAATATACCCTGGAGGTTGCCTAACCATTAAAAAAGGAGAAGTGCAGCCAAAGCTAGTTTGGCTGGGACTTCTATGGATCACAGGAGTGCAATTTGTTTTGCACTTCTGTGACTCGTTTTCAGCAGAGAGTGAGCTGAAGTCAGCTCTCTGCTGACGTCACAGAAATCAGTCCAGGCACTGCTTCATCCCGACAATGGGAGTATGGATCCACCAGGTGCCTGGACTGACACCCATCTCAGCAAGGAGATGAGAGCCTGAGACAACCGCTCCCTGCCCCTCCACAGCTCAGCGCTCCAGTGAGCGTGGAGGAGCAGAGCAGAGAGCTGCTGATTGACAGTCAGCAGCTCTTTGCTCAGGGAGCTGTGAGAAGCGAGCCATCGGCGATGTCTGTTGGTTCGGTTCTCAGTCTAGAGGTGACGTGGGACAGATGCAGCACCCACCAAGGTAAGTATGAAACTAGGATGTCCCTAAATGGAAAATAGAGAAAAAAATAATTGGCTTTAAATGCACTTTAACTGCTTGCTGACCGCCGGCCATCAATTGACGGGCCAGGCGGCGCAGCTCTCGTGGCGGGTGTCATATGACGGCCTCGCTTTCCCAGCCCACCAGGGGGCGCGCGCCCGCCGTGTCACTGGGCACCCGGTGCACGTGCCCGGCGGACGCGATGTCCGCCGGGCACCCGCGATTACCGGTAACACAGCAGGACCGTGGATCTGTGTGTAAACACACAGATCCACGGTCCTGTCAGAGGAGAGAAGACCGATGGTGTGTTCCCAGTACAGAGGAACACCGATCGGTCTCCTCCCCTAGTGAGTCCCCACCCCCTACAGTTAGAATCACTCCCTAGCAACACAGTGAACCCCTCGATCACCACTTAGTGTTAACCCCTTCCCTGCCTGTCACATTTATACAGTAATCAATGCATTTTTATAGCACGGATCGCTGTATAAATGTGAATGGTCCCAAATATGTGTCAAAAGTGTCCGATATGTCCGCCGCAATATCGCAGTCACAATAAAAATCGCAGATCGCCGCCATTACTAGTAAAAAAAATATAAAAAAATTAAAAGGTTATAAATCTATCCCCTATTTTGTAGATGCTATAACTTTTGCGCAAACCAATCTATATACGCTTATTGCGATTTTTTTTACCAAACATATGTACAAGAATACATATCGGCCTAAACTGAGAAAAAATTTGTTTTAAAGAAAAAAAAAAAAAAAAATGGATATTTATTATCGCAAAAGGTAAAAATTGTGTTTTTTGTAAACTTGTCACTCTTCTTTTGTTTATAGCGCAAAAAATAAAAACCGCAGAGGTGATCAAATACCACTAAAAGAAAGCTCTATTTGTGGGGAAAAAATGGTAACAATTTTATTTGGGTACAGTGTTGTATGACCGCGCAATTGTCATTCAAAATGTGACAGCGCTGAAAGCTGAAAAATGGCCTGGGCAGGAAGGGGGCGAAAATGCACTGTATTGAGGTGGTTAACCACTTGACCTCCGGAAGATTTGCCCCCTCCTTCATGACCAGGTAACTTTTTACAATAAAGGCTGTTACTGTAACTGGCAATTGTGCAGTCATGCAAAACTGTACCCAAATAAAAAGTATGTAATTTTCCCCCCAATAGAGCTTTCTTTTGGTGCCATTTGATCACCTCTGCGTTTATTGTGCTACAAACAAAAAAAGACAATTTTGAAAAAAAAAAAAAAAATATTTTTTGACTTTAAACATATCCAATAACAAAAAAAAAAAAAAAAAAAAAAACAAACAAACAAAATCTCTTCATAAATTTAGGCCAATATGCATTCTGCTTCAGGTTTTTGGTAAAAAAAAAAAAAAAAAAAAAAAAAAAAAAAATCAATAAGCGTATATTGATTGGTTTAAGTGAACGTTATAGCGTCTACAAACTATGGGATATATTTACCGAATTATTTTTTTTTTTTTTCATACTAGTAAACGGTGGCAATCAGCAACTGCGACGGACTATTGGACACTAATTGACAATTTCCGGGAACGTGCTAAAAATATGCAGTCACTGTACTAATGACACTGGCTAAGGAGGGGTTAAACGTCTAGGGCAATCAAAGGGTTAACTGTGCACCCAGCCAG
Organism: Aquarana catesbeiana; assembly: GCF_042186555.1. Classification (NCBI taxonomy): domain Eukaryota; kingdom Metazoa; phylum Chordata; class Amphibia; order Anura; family Ranidae; genus Aquarana; species Aquarana catesbeiana. The sequence continues at coordinate 253,720,408 of NC_133334.1, forward strand.
TATTTTTGTGAGGTGCTTTCACTAGGGGAAGAGACTGATTCTAATCTCTGCTTTGCAGAGAAATAGGATTGTCCCTTCCCCCCTATCAGAACCGAGATATGCCTTGTTTAACCTATCTCAGTTCTCCATGTTTTACCAACGATCGGCGAGTGCAAGAGGACATCAAGTTCCCAGGACTCGCAGATCAGCTTCTGCTGTAAATTAAAATCACAGCAGAAGCGGCGTACCCCCTGCAGGCGGAGTTTCAGAATCACCCCACAGCTGCCGCCCTGTAGCAGTAAAAGTGCTATGGGGCAGAAGGAAAGCATTTAATCCCCAGATACACAAAAGTCTCACCTTGACAGGGAAGTAATAAGAGCGATAGCTGAGGTGATCACGGCCACAGATTGGGGGGTGCTCCGAACGCAGGTGCATCTCTACATGCTGGAAGAAGTCATGATCCTGTTGATGAGACACAAGAGATGAAAACAAATCTCAGATTATGCCATTAAAGTTCACCTGTATTAACACTTGGGCTGCCATTGCTCACAGAGCTGTATGAAAATGCTTTCTGGATGTTCAAGGTTTCAATACTTTGGGTCACTGAAATGGAACAAGCATGCCTCAAGTCATGTCAAAGCAAATGCAGACTCTGGATCTACATACTTGTTCTGTGCTATTGACACAGGAAAAAGCCAGGCAGCTATTTTTTTTTTTTAGGTAAAATTTGCAAATGATTCCAAATGTTATTTCAGTACAGATTTCCTAAAGTAGAAATACAGGCAAAACTTTTTTTCAAATTCTGGACAGAGCAAGGTATTCTTTACTGTCAGAGCAGTAAAGATGTAGAACGCTCTTCCATAAGCAGTGGTACCAGTGGGGGGGGGGCTGCTGCATTACAGGTTTTTCACCTCAATGCATGGAATGCATTGAGGTGAAAAACTGGGGGTTTACAACCACTTTAATGATCACAACATACAGGGATACGGGAATATTGACACACACACACACCACAGGTTGAACTGGATAGACTGGTGTCTTTTTTCAGCCTTACCTTCTATGCAACTATATAAAAAGGAGGGTTATAATCCATCAGGTTTTTTTTTTGCCATCTATGTCCAATTGGGGAGATTTCCCTTCACTTCCTGTTCCATAGCCAAACAGGAAGGGAGAAGAAATTCCTGCAGATGAAGAGAATATCCTCCCCCCCCTGGACAGCAGAACTAGTATCTCCAATGGAAAATTTCTCCTCTATTACTTTTCTGGGGACAACCCAAAATTTGGGATTTTCTTTTACTTTTCACGGCAGAAGATAAACAGGACAGGTAGAGAGGGTGAATCTCCCTAACGGGGGCACAGACCGCAATAAAAACTGACAGGTGTTCTAATCCCTCTTCACTCTATCCAAAACTAAAATAAGACAAAGTTTTACCTTTATTTATACTTTAAGCTAAAGAGAAAATTAAAAAGATATGTGCCCATGAAAACTAGGCCATCTGTACCTCATGAGATGTAAACGGGACAAGGATTCCAATTCCTCCTGACAGAGTAGTGTAGACCAGGGACTCGGATCCTCCAGGAATCAGGGTGGTCTTTTGCAGCGATAGCACAGTCTCTCCTACATGATAGTTCATGATCACCTCGGCCTGAAAAGACAGGAACAGTCAGGGCACGGTTCTGACAAATAAAACAATCCCCAGCTAGTGAACCATAGAACAGAAAAAATTACCTTCTGAGAAGCTCCATTAAGAAGTCCCCTGTCCCACAGTGCCTTGTTACCAGTAGGATCTTCATCCACATCGTCATTTGTGTTGGTAGGTAGACGAACCTTTGAAGAACCATAAGGGGCATCATCAGATAATTTAACTCACAACTTAAAACACTCAAAAGACGCAAAGCTCCTTTATTAGTTACAGAAGAGATAGATTCCCCCCCCCCCCTCCCAGATTTCCTGCTACAGGGAACTGGCTAATGTGATCATATATGAAAGATTCAGGTCTTTTGACCAGGATCTCCAGTATATGGGGCTCCTGCATACATTACAGCATCAAAGCTCTTCAAGCTGCTTCTACTGTGTAGAAAAGTTTTTTTTTTTTTTTTTTTGTTTAAGACCAGCACCTAGGTGTCTGCAATCTGTACATTGACATTCCATAGGACAGTTTACCGTGCCAATAAAACATTGGCTTACATTAAAAAGTTTGTTGCCCAAACATTTCATATCCCTGATATGTGCCTGCTGTATCATGTACTCGTAGGGAAAGAGTATCCTGTTCTCTTTGTACTACTTCCTTTGTGTGAAATCCCTGTGTTCCTGCCAGTCCCTCAGCTTTCCTGTTAAAAACTGACCACACTAAGCAGAACAGTGTGGTCATTTCTCTATCTGTGCTGACAACTCCATAAGCTCTCCTCCAATTATCAGGCTTGTCCTATCACAGTTCCCCTGCTCAGCCTTTCACTGGGAAGCTCAGAGTGATTCTTTTTTTTTTTTTTTTTTTAATATCTATACACAAATGTTTAGCCTTTCACTTCTATTTTAAAAACTTAATGGAATGCTTTAAAAGCTGATTGTTTACAATCAGTTTAACTTTTTGAACTAGGAGCAGCACAGCTGTAGTTGGCAAATTAGTCCTTGGCCCAGACCAAGCTTAGCACTGTCAGCATGTGTTTGGCCATGAGCTTTGGTCAAGAAAGTGTTAGGATGGCATTGTATTTGTGCCATCTCAAAGCTCCACCCTATCCCTCCAAAGCCCACCACTTTTCCATGTTGGGATGACACTGGCAGCTTTAACTCACCACGCAGATATTCCCAAACTTGTCTGCCCCAGCAACCGTTTCGTAGTCCAGCAGAGAAGAGGTGGTCACCCAGCGGGGGTGTGTGTCATCAGCAAATATGATCAGTTGGTTCTCATTTCGCTTATACCGCACCCAGAACAAGCTCTCTTGGACATCTGACACGATCACCCTGTGTCCAATAGTTTGGATCCCCACAATGAAGTTTGGAACATGCTTAAAAAATAAAAAAAATTTGTAAAAAGTTAAATTAGATATAGTCTTTGAGCACAGCTGGAAAGTTGATCATGGTGGGAGCGCTCACACTCACCTTGTTTTCGCACTTCCTCAGAAGCTTCTTCTTTCCCAGGTCATAGATCCTCAGCAATTTGCCCACCCCTATCAGGACTCGCCCCTGGTAGGGTGCAATAGCAGCTGGAACTTCCTCTACTGGGGTCTGAATGGAGAAGAGAAAGTTCAGTCAGATGACCCTCCCACAAGGCAGATGCTCCCCCGCTCATATTCATCTGTACATACCTTGTGTACGAATTCCAGTTTCTCCCCATTATTTATCAACTTGTAGGTATACACCAATCCTCCAGCAACCGAACGCGGGTTCAGTATAAGATCTTTCGCCACGCCTACCAAGACATACCAATCATCCCCGGAGTTACTGAACCGACACACAGTCACGCTGCAGATGAGAAGACCGATTTTTAAAAAGCTACCAGCCAGAACAGACAGTTCGCAAATGAACGACAACACACTGAACTGATCAACCCCACCTGAATGCCGCCTCATTCTGCTCCAGCTGTACCAGGTCCAGTGTGTTTCCCTGGATGGGATTCAAAACCCTGATGACCGACGCCCACTGCCCATTGCCTGCTTTGGGAGCTCCAAAGATCGATTCGGGCAAGTTCTCGTTAAGGAATGCTGCCGCCATTTCTGCTGCCAGTTCTCGTTCATCCTCTCCTGCAGCTTCGACCATTTCCTACAAAACAAAAATAAAGCCAAAAAAAAAAAATCTATTTTATCAAAGCATAGTGAAAAGTGCCTTGGGGAGCATCTCAGATGGCGAAAGCACAATGGTCCGGGGTCCTTATTACACAGATTTGTAGCAGTAGGAAATCTTTCATGCATCCCTCCCACACACTCACCTCTGCCATCTGCTGCTTGCGCTGAGCCTTGGTGGCTTCCGTGTAAGCATTGTGATCAGTTTCTATAATGATCAAATTGCTACTTTCGGGGTGGATGACAAACTTGCGTGGGGTGTACTGAAGAGGGAAGGCCACCTGATTAAACACTGCACCCAACTTCTCCAACGCCAAAATTCTGCACAGAGAAAGAAACATAGTTCAACAAAAAGCACTGACCTCAAAACAAGAAGAGCTGCCTCAGGTTTTTCCTCACAGCTGCTAGGGTATTCCTAGACACTGGAAACTAGGAAAGCAAAGATATCAGTGGAGATATTGCGTATTCATACTTGTGAAAATGCTTCCCATACTTTGAGGTGCAATTTGTTTCCATACAAAATAAATGGGCGCAAATCGCACCGCAAAGAATTGCAAGCGATTTGAACTGCAATGCAGTGCGATTTCTGTCCAAATCACATGCGGTTTCTCACACTACTCCTGTGTGAACCCAGGCTGAAATCACTATGACAAGCCTTGGTTCAACACAGGCGCAGTGGGGAAACGGCATGCGATTCTGAAACGAATAGCATTGCTGTTCAAATTGCATGTAATCCTTTTCAGTGCGATTTGCGCCCATTCACTTATGGACGCAAAGCGTCCTGCAAAGTATCGGCGAGTACTTGACTGAAAGTATCGGTACTCGTACTTCCGGATAAAAACCTGGTGTCTGAGCATCTCTACTGGGAATCCACCACCCCTGTCACTAAGAAAATGGGTGAAAGATGCACAACGGCAACTCTATATGAATGCTACATACGAGTCCTTAATAGAATTGGCCTGCCTATGTTACGCCCCTTGTTATCATAAAAGTACAATTGCAATATTAATGTGATACCCAAGTAATCATGTGTATAAAAAAACAAAAAAAAAACAAAAAACTATTTAAATTGCGTTAAATAAACAGACCAGTTATTTGGCAAGAATCTGAGTATTTTGTGTGTCTTTTCCCTACTGCAGTAGTTATTTTTTAATTTGGAATCAATAAAGATAGGAGTTGCCCATCTATAAAATCCCAGAACAGTTGGTGAGCCAGCCAGTAGGGGGATTTACAGGAGACCCTGAGAATCCAAAACGAGGAGCTTGAGACAGACAGTCTGGGAGTTTCTGATAATCAGCTGGTGGAGGTAAAACCTTTGCTTACATTTGAGTTATCAGACTTCCTTGATCATTAAGGCATTTCGCGGGACAAAGGAACTGTATTGATTGGTGGTTATATATGTTATGTCGTCACTGTCTACAGTAGAAGTGTTATAGATAAGGGAAGGATAGTGTTGTTAACATGTTATATGAAGCACACATCCGCTGTAATAGTAGATTAGAAGCAGGGAGGGTATAGGCACAAGTAGAAAGAGAAAAAGGACTGGTCAGTCATGATAGGCATTAAATTAACCACTTCAAGATCAAGCCTATTTCTGACACTTGTTTACAAATTCAGTATTTCTTGATAGAAAATTATTTGGAACCCCCAAACATTATATACAATTTTTTAGCAGAGACCCTAGACGGACGGACGGCTGGTCGCTCGGGTCTCCCAGTGGGACAGGCTTGTGATAACGGTTGAGTGGCTAATTAGGATTACAATACATGAGATGCAAGGTATATCAGAGAACAAAATAAGGAGAGCAGAATTAAGAGATGTAAAATGAATTTAAAGGAGAAGTATGGGTTTGGGGTTTTTTCCCTAATCATACTTACCTAGGTGGATGCAGTATTGGTCCGATGCTACATCTGTCCCCCAGCATCTCTTCACCGAGAACCAAACCATCGAACACCGCTGATGGCTCGGTTCTCAGTGCTCCCCGAGAGGAGAGCTGCTGACTATCAATCAGCAGCTCTGCTCCTCCACACATTGGCGCGCTGAGCTGTGGAGGGGTGGGGAGCGGCTGTCTCAGAGGCTCGCTGAGAGGCTGAGACTGCCAACAGTCCAGGCACCTGAAGACTTACGAAGTTGGGATGACTCGGTGCCTGGACTGAACTTGACGCCAGCAGAGAGCGGATTTTAGACCGCTCTCTGCTGAAAACGGGTCACAGGAGTGCAAAACGGATTGCACTCCTGTGACCTTTAAGAGAAGCCCAGCCAAAACAAGCTCAGGCTGGACTTCTGCTTTAAGCAGGGAAATTTTGAAGAGAGCTAAAAGAAAGTGAATGATATGCATGAGTTGTGTAAAAATGGGAAAAATGTAAGCGATTTTAGAGAGATACTCGTGTTTGTGTGAGAATGGTTGTGCTGGCACTTCGTTCCACTTCTTTTGTGTGTCCCGTTAGCTCTGTGGAGACATGACCCCCCTCCCTTTCTCATGAAAAAGAATGTGCTGGATGAGACAAGGTCATAATAGGACTACAAATAACAAAATGTGCCAGGTTAATTAATCTGATAGACAATATGATCACAGTCATTTTGAATCTCTTCTTCAAACATGGCAATATGAAGGATGAGGACTCGTTCACACCATACCTGCATGAAAACCGAGCAGATTTCCCTTGCAGACATCAGTTTGCTTACACGTTGCAGATTCCTGCACAGAAAAAAATCCGCACATTGTGATGTGATCAGGGCACAGAGAACCAATTGATTTTTTTTTTTAACGCGTGCAGAAAAACTGATGTCTCTGCACCATGGTGTGAACGAGGCCTAAATCTACAAGAACACAAAATTAAAACATCCTTTGATAGTGTAAACAGTGCATAAAAAAAATAGGGAAATTAGTTTAAATGTCTTCCCACTTGCTGATCAGGCCTTTTCTGGAAGGTGCACCCTCCTCGATGTCCGCCAGCCACCCGCGATCGCTCCACAAAGAGGCAGAATGGGGATCTGCCTATGTAAACAAGGTGGATCCCCGCTCTGATGGGACAACACTGAGACCAGCTGTTCCTAGTGATCAGGAACAGCGATCTGTGTTGTCCCAGTGAGCCCATCCCCCACACCGTTAAAAAACACACTGAGGGAACACAGTTAACCATTTGATCGCCCATAGTGTTAACCCCTTCCCTGCCAGTGTCATTTATACAGTGTATTTCAAGTAAAAATTTGCACTGGATTGCAAACTGCAGCCAGACATGTGTGAACCTAGCCTTAAAACTGTGCAGCGTTGACTAAAGTTGAATGCCCTTGCTGGGGTGGTGGTGGTGGGGGGGTTGGGTGTGTGTGTGTGCCTCCTGAAGCCTGAATTGAGAGACTCCCATAGATGGAACCGGACCCTTTTCAGAAACGGACCACGGCCGCCCCAGACATGTGTGAACTTGTTCTATTGAAAGCCAGTCCGATTCACATATATGCGAACCGAGCCTTAATAAAACAGGTGGCCCTTACTTGCGCAGGCAGTTTTGTTTTTTGGTAAAAGGTGAACCAACCCTTTACCTGTACACTACATCAAAAATGTAAATAAATATAATCTTTAAAAAGGCAAAATCACAAGTAATGTTCTGCTATGTAAATAAATATGAATTTATTTTGTAAGCTCCCTTACCTTAGTGTGTTAGTTGAGATTGCTACAATACCCTCCGGACATTGTTCAGACGCAAAGCCAGACGCATATTCCAGAGTCTCGTAGGACAGCGGTGTCAGGTGAAAGCGGGACTGGTAAGAATAGCTGAGCCAGGAGCGACTGGACATAGCAAGCACCTGCCATAAAAAGAGAGGAACTGGGGTAAAGATTCAACCCTGAAAATGAAAGACCTGTAAAAGGAGGAGGAGATGACCAACGGCCAGCTAGGAGCGAGAAGGAACAGCTTGATTCAAGCCAGTGGGGAGAAAAACTGAAGAGGATGTTGCCAGTTTACATTGGCAGGCAGTGATGTGGGGTGCACAATACAGAGATTTGTATGTCTGTAGCACTTTTCTTCCTGGGGACTCAAAGCGCTTAAAGTGATTGTAAAGTTTTTTTTTTTTTTTTTTTTTTTTAGTTAAAAATACCAAAACTTGTCATACTTACCTGCTCTGTTGCAATGGATTTGCACAGAGCAGCCTGGATTCTGCTATCCGGGTCCCTCTTTTGGGTGCTCCTGGCCCCTCCCTCCTGTTGAGTGCCCCTACAGCAAGCTTGCTATGGGGGCACCCCAGCAGAGTCACCGCTCACTGTGTCTATTCAGACACGGAGCCACGGCCCGGCCCCCTTTCTATTCTCATTGGCTGACTGACAAACAGGAGCCATTGGCTCTGGCCAATGAGGGGAGTCTTGGACAGCCGAATCACTGCTGCAACATCGCTGGATCTAGGGGGCTCAGGTAAGTTTTAGGAGGGGGGGGGGGGGGGGGGGCAGGCACGCTGCTGCACACAGAAGGATTTTTATCTTAATGCATAGATAAAAAAAAAAAACTTCTGCCCTTACAACCACTTTAAGGAGGCAAGGCAGCCATCTTAGGTGTGCTCAGCTGAGCCAATTAACCCTTTGGCCCTTTAAAGGGTTTCAGATGCTAGGAGGCGGGGCCGGGTTTATGGTCATGTGACCGCCGTGACTGGCTTTCACAGCAGCCACATGATTGGAAAGCTCCCGATCGCAAGAAGAAACTGGGAGCTTTCCGTTAGCTGACAGTAACTGTGCCGGGAGCGTAGGGTGTGCGCTCTCGGCACAGCTGTGTCTGCAAACATGCGTCCGCTCTGCGCCAAGGCCCAGCCTGCCAAGAGGTCGCATATTTGTGTACCATCAGCGTCCAGGGGTTAAATTACAAACATGAGTGTGGAAGGAAACCGGAGGAAACTAATGCCAATACAGGGAGAGCATGCAAACATAATGCACAGGAAACCTGCATAAAAAATAGAGACCCAAGTGCTCAGATACTCACCGCCTCCTGACCTTGCATCCGGACTCGGAAAAGTTTGACAGGCCGTGAACCCAAGTACCGGGTTCTGGTATCAGACAAGTCTCCTGTTACCGGGTCTAACACGGTTCTTAGCAGTACTCCGTTCTACGGAGAGAGGAAGCAATTTTCCATTATTTTGTAAACATAACACTAATAACATAAGGGATGTGATGAGCATATGGTTTGGGTGCACAGCTATTGCATAGTGCATAATGCATAGTAAAAAGTGATAAAGCTAAATTCACACAACATTTTCTCAAGGTAATAGTATATTTTCACCTTAAAAGGAGAAGTGTACTTTAAAAAGTGTTACTAAACCCAGGACCCTGCATTCACTATATCTGGTCTCCCACAGTACATGGAAATGCAATTCTTTTAGTAAACATACTGCTTAAAATCTTTTCTCATCAGCATTATATAGCAATCTTGTGACTTATATCTGTTCCTGGTGAAGCTTGTAGGAGGAATTTTTATACTGCACTGAGCTGTCCTATGAGGCTGCAGGGCTCAAGACCCTGTCTGACATGTCTGGAAAGTGCAGATTGGCCCTGTGCTGATTACATGCACTCTCCCAAGAAAAAAAAAAACTAGCAATACACAACTGAGCATGTGCAGCCCGACTCCAAAGGCTCTGTCCCATCAGGACATGTTTTGGAGTCAGTGAAAGAAGGGGAGGATCAGGAGACAGGATCAAACAGCCTTTTTACACAATGCAGAGGATTAACCCCTTAGGTTCCACAGTGAGTACAACAACCATGCGTTACTGTATATGCAGACGGATTTTACGGTTGTGCGTTTTGTAACACTTTAAAGGTGCATTTTCCCTTCCCCAAATCATCCGCTTTCCTCTACAAATACACACTTACATAAAAACAGCCAGTCTTTTTTTTTTTTTTTTTTTTAAATCCAGCAGCGCAAATCTTCAGCTGGCCATGCCTGTGCATTACAACCCCATAAACTTCTGTAACGCACAGGCACAGCCAAGACCGTGAAGATTTGCACTGCTGAATGTAAACAAACAGGAAAAACAGCATCAGATGGAGGCAAGTATGCATCTGTGAAAGTAGAAAGGTGGGTTACGGAACAAAAAAAAAAAAAAAAAAAATAATAATATTAGAGCTAGATTCAGGTTAACCTTAAAGGGATTGTAAACCCTCATGTTTTTTCACCTTAATGCATCCTATGAGCCCTTCGATCCCGTGGCGGAGAAACGCTCTTCCTCTCTGCCCGGGGTTCTCGGCTCTTGATTGAATAGATTGACAGCAGTGAGAGCCAATGGCTGCACTGCAATCAATCAAATCCAATGACGCGGGCCACAGGGCCGAGTCCAGCATTCTGTGTCTATAGTCGCAAATGCTGGACTCAGGAGTGGGCCTGCAAGATAACCACCCCCGGGACAGCGCTTCTCCTAGGGGGTTTACCGTTGTGAGGAGGAGCCGCGAGCGCCACTGGGGGACCCCAGAAGACGATGATCGGGGCCACACTGTGCAAAACGAACTGCACAGGAGGCAAGTATGAAATGTTATATATATATATATATATATATATATATATATATATATATATATATATATATATATATATATATATATATATATATATATATATATATATATATATAAAAAAAAAAAAAAAAAAAAAGACAAAAGGTTTAGCGTCACTTTAAGGTTACAGCTCTATTTGAGGTTAAAGTTTACTTTCAGCACTTATCTGAGATTCTCGCTCATTTCTGAATTGCTAGGGAGAATGGCTTTGCTGATGAAAACTAAAATATCCGACCTTTACAGTCAGATAGCTGTTTACATCTCATGTGAAGGGAAGGCTAGAGACAGACTTTATCCAGATCAATGAGCTTTTTGACTCTGGTTGTCCATTGGGCTCCCTCTAGTGGAGGCCAGGAGGAGCTACTGCTCCACAGATCCACAGTAAACCGCCAATACTGCAGTTCCAGTGCTTGAAGTTTCAGTTTAAAAAGCAAAGCGTTTTCCCTTTGCAAAATGACATTTATGAGCAGGGACAAGCAGCAGTATAAATATATAAAAAAACAAACATGAAACCTGTGAAAAGTAAAAAAAGACACTCTGAAAAGCGAGCTCAACAGTGAATAACTAATATTCCTCTTTAATAATAGCCTCCCTTTAACCACTTGCCGCCTGCCCACCGTCAAATGACGGTGGGGAGTTGTGGCTTATTCTGGGTGGATGTCATATGATGTCTTGACAGAATGGGCACACAGCGCGGCGACTGTGCCGCTAGGACAGTGCGACCCCGGCTCTATAACCCTGTGATTGGCTGTGTTCAATCACAGCCGATCACATTGTAAACAGGGAAGTGTCTGTAATCGGCTCTCATCGCCTCACAATGACAGAGTGTGAAGGAGAAAAATTACTTATTTACAAGAAAACAAAAACTTTAGAAAAAAAAAAAAAAAGCAGCGATTAAATACCACCAAAAGAGAGCTCTATTTGTGTGAAGAAAATGATAAAAACGTCATATGGGTACACAGTGTAGCACGACCACGCAATTGTCATAGAAAATTGTGACAGCGCTGAAAAATGGCATGGGGCAGGAAGGGGGTGAAAGTGCCCGGTATTGAGGTGGTTAAACAAGCTTACCTTTGAACTGCGGAAGAAACCTACTTTTTTTGATAAGCTTTGGGGTAAATCGGTGTCTAGTTCACTTACAATGATATCACTTGATTCAGGATATTAGTATCCACTTTAAGAGGTTTGGTGTATCTTGTAATGCTATTTCTTAGCCGTATTGTTACTTGCTTCTCTATTATGTACCTGCTGTATTGGTGAGACTTGGGAGGCATTTGGTGTTGTTGAGGGTTTATTTTTTGATTGTATTGTAAAATTGTACAAATTCAAATTAGAGTGTCATTTCACTTTTGGTTTTTTTTTTCGCGTTTTATAATTTTTATTGAATATTGCATTTGTATTCACAATGGTTAGCGCCAAGTGTTGGGTCACCCTTCCGAGTACGAGTCATATTTACCATTGAGCTTGCTCTTCTAAGTGCCATTTCACTTTTTAGAGTTTTTTTTCCCCACTTTAGTTTTGGTATATAAATCCTGTATAATACTAATAGTGCACTTAATAAAAAAATGGTGAATTGTAAATCCTATACTTTAGTGCTGGCTGCTTTAATGAATTTAGTTATATTTTTTGCACAGCAGATTACACTTTCTTCATTAAAAGTACACAACCGAAGAATGAGAAAGTTACTGTGAGGCATATAAAAACATAAAAAAAAATAAAATAATGTTATGTTATTAGAGTGGAAACCTTTGGCACCTGAATTCTTATTACAAAATTAACAATTAGAAAGGCTAAAACCAAGGTATCCGCGCTGGACGGTAATTCCATCTGTTCTGATCTTTTCATTTGCACCACCACATGCAGTTTGTGATCCTGCCCACCTCTCACCTGAAGTCCTATGTTAAGGTAGAGAAAGCCAATGGAGCCTCGTTCTCCCAGCTCATCTTGTCTTTCTGCCCCTCCCATCTCCACTATACAGAGGGCCTCGGGCTGAGCAGGGAGGGCCTGCATACTGAGAGGCTGTAGACAGTCCTAGAGGAAAAGAAGGACAAAGCACTCAGGAGGAGGGACAAGAGCATGGCAGCTGCCTACCGCGGCAAGAAGTCCACATAACAGCCGCAATACATCAAACAGCAACCAGGACTCACCGAAGGGTCCAGAGAAATTATCCTGACTGTGTTATCTATAAGACCAACAGCCAAGAAGCGTGATCGCTGCTCCCCTTGTGGTACATTGGCCAGACTCATACACACTACGTCGGCAGACATTTCCTTCCTCTCTGTGTACTCATTTAGCTGCCCTGACTGGAGGAAGAAAAAATAAATAAAATAAAAGTGAGGAGGGAAATCTGGAGTCTCAAAACATGCAATACAGTTAAAAGCGAGGTGCAGGATGGGGGTTTCAGAAGCAGGTAATACAGTGCATGTGTGGTGGAGGTAAGAGAAGCAGGTAATATGGGTGGAGTAAGGTGAAGCAGATAACACGGTTTATATAAGATGGGTGTACATACAGGGTCCATCTCAAAGTAGACGAGTTCCCCTCCAGTCAGAGCAATCACCACCTGACGCTGGTTGACCGCACACTTCACAATGATCTTTTTCCCCGGAGTCTTCCACTCATTGACTCTCTTGTCTGCACGAATGTGACGGATTCCATCAGGATACACCTAAGATAAAAACACACAGTTGCTGCAGATCACCTTTACCAAGAGCTATTGACATTAGGGACAGGAAACAAAAAGCACCATCATGTCCCAAACCCCCCCCCAAAAAAAAATAAACAAACAAACACGACCCATTCCCCGAAATAAATCAAAAACATTTTATGCAGTTCCTTTGACTCAACAGTCAGGCCCGTGTAGAAGAATTATGAGCTGTGTGGCCACTTCTCAGCTGGAACGGTGGTGGAAATTTACTGTATGTCTCCCAGCAGTGATCTGCATTAGTATTGGTTTGGTACAAGTTGTTTTTAAAAAGGCATGTCCCAAGTCAGGCCAATACTTCCCTCTGTCCCTGTATAGAGCCGCACAGCATTTCTTCTAAAAGCATCACCACAGGTGTCCCCTTCATCCTGCACCATAAAAAAATTCCATTCTTATGGAGGGAGCTGTGCATCACAAGACTGTTGAAGGTCACCAAGAGTACGGCTTCCTACAAAAATTAATGGGACTATGGCGCTCATGTGTAGGATGAAGAGGATCCCAAGGGGCCACTTTCAAAAGGAAGACTATACAGCTTTAAGCAGGGACCCACTGTAAAGGAATGTAATGTACATAGGGCTGGACGATTTTCTCAAAAATCTGCGATAAAAAAAAAAAAAAATTAAAAGTAAATAAAATCGATTTGACCTCTCAACTCGATTCAAGATTTAAATTGATTTTTCCCCCAGCCCTAAATGTACATAATGATAATCATAAAAATGCCAATTTTCTTATGCGTATACATGTTTCTATGCAACTCCTTGACCATTATATAGTATACAGATTAGCCTTGCTTTGGAACCAAGAAAGATGGTGCCTATCCCCTACTACCCCCACATTGAAAGTATGAGGAAGTGACGATAGAGCCAGCAACAACCAAACCTCAGCATAAAGATTCTGCATTCTTCCTGTATTTTAGCCAATAAGATGCTCCTTTTAGACTGACCACATATACATAGCAATGACGTATAATCTTTGTGTATAAAACATTAGCACCGCCCTGCAATAAACAGTGATAAGGAAGTGATCGTACTGAACAGACGTGTCAGTGTTCGCTTCCAGCGTCCATGCACATTCACACTTTCTAATTAGGAACAGCAGCAGATAACCATTACACCACTACTTAACCAGAAGAACTGCACTCGGGGGTGGGGGGATCAAAAAGGAAAGATGTGCTTTAGGTAGGGCACACACAATCTTTAACTAATCCCAGGTGTTTGGACAAGCAGTCACGCAATTGTCCTTCTCCCCCCCCCCCCCTTTGTTTTATCTGGTGTATTTCTTATGTTTTCTTTGTAAAGCACTTTAAAAAGGTAGCTTCTCAAAGGCACTATAGAAAATAACCTATTATTATTTAGGGCACCAGCTGCATTGTGTATGAAAGGCTTCTACAGTTTCAGAAAAGTAAATTCAGCCTAAAATTAGATCTCTAAACAGGCCAGCAAACAAACTGAAGAAGTCCTACTTAGGCTGGCACCCTTTAGCAAAGTAAACATAGATAACCCCCCCCAGCCAAGAAACAGGATCATATGTTAACCGGCCAATCCTTCATCACCTCTAGGATCTCACCTGCACTAGGGCATCTTCTCCTAGCAGAGAGCAAGACAGAGTTGGGGTTGTCCCAAGAAATCCAGAGTCTGTCACTTCCTCTACAGTCTCACCAATAGAGAGTACCAGGGTGGCGTTCACGAAGGATACTATGATGTATGCATCGTACTCATCTGTAAAGAGGAGTACAAGAATAACCCAAATTAGACTGACCTTAGAAGAGCCATACACTGGTCACATGCATTGCAGTATCAGTTACTATGCATTATACAACATATCCGGGTCAAACAGAAAAACTGCACCTTGACTGGCAAAGGTTTAATTTTTAATCAGTACTTTGAAAATAAAGAAGACCAGTCAGTTTTTTGATTAAAAGGCATTGCCTGTGTTACTTGGAATGCCCCATAATGCAACACCCAGAGATCTTGCCGAACAAGTATATGGTACATGATGATATATGTATATAATATGGAATAAATATGCAACCTGGCAGGACCTCCAAAGTATCAAAAAGGTGCCACGTTATAAGTATCAATCATCAGAGAACACAGTGTGGGCTGTACAAAATTTTCTCTGATGAAATTGGCAATGGCTGAAAGGCCTCTGTACTCTCTTCACATTTATAAACTTTGGCTGTTCATTTCAATGTATTGTGTGGTATGTGAAGTATGGAGCCATTTATGAATTTGTCAGCAGACTGAAGCATCAGGATGTATCATTTTACAAACCCAGCCTCTATTCAGAGCTTCAGCAGCCAATACACTGGGCTTCCAAAAACATGGCAAAGCCTGGTAACAAGCAACATGAGAAGAGATCTATACACACCTGTATGTGTGGAGGGGGGTTATACCATCACCTCCTCCACCAGCACACACCTGTGGAAGAAACAGAAAGGCTTGGTATTGGGAGGGTGTCATCACCAAGTACCAGCCAGAGTTAGTATGTGCTGAAGAAGATGGAGGACAACAAATCACAAGATGTAACATCTTTCTGCTCCAGACACAACACAGAGCTTAGGAAGTAACCAGCAACTTCACCCAACATTGTTATGTGGTCAGCGAGTCCTGATCTGTGAACTGGGAAGGAAAGCGTGCAATGTCAATGCCCTTTGTACCGCCAATATACACGTGTGCCCCTGATGCATGCAGGTATACATATTCCCCACAATGCACACACATCCGCTCCTCTGTACCTTCAATACACGCACATCTCCCCCTCTGTATCCCCAACACACACACGTCTGAAGGATGAAGAGGCAGGCCTGTTCGGGCAGCATTTAAGGCCCCCCATTCTCCCCTCTCTCCAATCACAGATCAGATCTTGCTGGAAATCTTCCTTAAAAGAAACCTGATCTAGGAGAAATATGAATGATGCCAATGTGGATGTATTTCTAGGAATGCCAATTGGCTGCCTCTAGCTCCAGCACCTTTACAAACAGGCATGCAGAACTGATGTGAATACTCGTTTTAGGGCAGTGCCTGAAAAAAGTACAAAAACCTCTGGATTAGCATAAAGTTCAGGGAACCTGACATTTTAATTAAGATTGGTAATCAATGGCAGCTTTTATATTCACTCAATACATATTTTCTTTACAGTGTCTAGCCAAACATTTTAGTTCTGGATGGAGTGGGAATGACTGAGGCTTTGTTCACGCCATGGTGCAGAGACATACGTTTTTCTGCATGCATTCTGCAAGGGCTGAAAGAAAATGGTTCTCAGAGTGCCCTGTTCACACCACGACGTGCGTTTTTTTTTCCACGCAGGAATCTGCAACGTGAATGCAGTTTTCTGCATGGACAAAAACTGACACGAAATAATCACTGGTAATAATCATTGGTATATACAGAGCACATTACTAACGCACATGAAAACTGATGTCAATGTGCATAAAAATTAACTAAAATGTGCATGAAAACTGATGTAAACTCATGTCTCTAAGTGAAATCTGCGGTTTTCCCACCAGTTTTCACGCACATATGGTGTGAACGAGCCCTAAAACCCGTCAGATATTTACTGCTATCCGAGTCTCTGTTAAGAGATTTCCCCTCATTTCCTCTCCCAGTAACAACGAATCTGCCAGACAGAAAGTGAGGGGAAATATTCAACAGAAATACAGGATATTTATTCCCGTCTGTGTGTCTGCTTCAGATTTCCCTTCACTTCCTGTCTGGTGTAATTGTTGTCACCAGGAGGGTAAGTGAGGCGAAATCTAACAGAGCTCCAAATAACAGTAGGAACCCGACATTGATTTTCATTTTCCATAGTCAATCTCAAACGAGTAAATGTTTTGGATGGACATACACTTTAAAAGGACAAACTGATATGCTGACCACTGACAGACCTCTCAAAAAAATAAAAGGCCAAATACACAGGGAACTCTAACCAAAATGTAATCTCACTAGGTGTACAACACATTTATTTTATCAGGTAAAAAAAGTGAAATGGCTCGAAGATTGAACTACAAACTCCGCAGACAGCATCCAATCGCTTCGCTGCAACATGGGATTATACTTATTGTTGTGGGAATTTTATTTCTGAAAACATGTCTCATTTATCATTGCTAGCATGAAGTGTCATCCACATAAAGGAGCAATTACTGAGCCCATCAAATGACTGGTGTCATAACTGATCACATGTGCAGCGCTATGACAACTGTAGATCAAACAGAGGCCAAGCTGCCATCTCAAGGTGCTGCACATGTGATCAGTCATGACACCAGTCGTCATTTGATGGCTTGACAATTTAGTTGAGAGCACAAAGCAGCCGTGACAGGTATAACTCACAGCATGCCTTCAAAGCAACCGTTTTGGGAAACTTAATTTAAAAGAGTTTAGTTCTGCTTTAAAGCTGAACTTTAGTATATTTTTTTTAGTGGTGTGCAATGCAAGGGTTAAAGTGGAGTTCCACCCAAAAGTGGAACTTCCACTCATTAGATTCCTCCCCCCCTCCGGTGACACAGTTGGCACCTTTCAGGGGGGTACAGATACCTGTATATTACAGGTATCTGTACCCACTTCCGGCGTAGATAGCCGCAGAATCTGCGGGTATTTACGCCACATCCTGTTCCCCCCCCCCGCTGCCTGCTGGGAAACACACGGGTCCCAGAGGCAGCAGGGACCATTCGTATTGCGCTGCGCGACTCGCGCATGCGCAGTAGGGAACCGGGAAGTGAAGCCGCACGGCTTCACTTCCTGATTCTCTTACCGAAGATGGAGGCGGCAGCACCCGAGGACGGAGAGACGCTTCGGCCTCGGGTGCCGACATCGCGGGCGCCCTGGACAGGTAAGTGTCCATGTTTTAAAAGTCAGCAGCTGCAGTATTTGTAGCTGCTGACTTTTAAAATTTTTTTTTCGGTGCCGCTCCGCTTTAAATGCTTGTTAAGTCTAGGGTTAGAGAAATAAGCTATAACACTTTAGGTTCCAATCACACTTGTGTGACTTGTCATTCAACTTCGGCACATCAAAGTTGCATGACAAGTCATTACCCTTGTTTTCCAATGATAACCATTCATACATGTGCAACTTCAAAGCACTACTTTAGTTTGACTTTCATGCAACTTGAGGGCCATAGAAATGTTAACCCTAAAAAGATGCATGAAAGTCGTACCTGAATGTTATACAGTGCAACAGTTGTCCATTATCCCTGGTCAAAGTCGTATCCAAGTCGCACCCAGTGTGACTCAGTCACAAGTGTAAATGTGGCCTTATTCCTCCATCTGTGCATTAGCTCCCCCTCAGCCTCTTCTCTTTGGTGCTCCAGCCAGCAGTAACACTCTAATGTCATCACATACAATGCAGGAACAACAGTCCTACAATGTAGGGAAGGATGGAGAGGGACTTCCTACAACCCGGAGCACAGAGAAGAGAGGAGCACCAACTGCTGGGGAGAGTGGAAGACCAGGCAATTACAGTTAATTTCTCTATCAATAGCAGACATATGTGTACTGAAGAGCACCCGTCCGTCACACAACATTAAAAGGTGACACTGCACAGAAACCAAAAGCAATATAATATGTGACAGGTGTAATTCAATCTCACATAGAATTAGTATAAACCAAATTAATTGAACAGGACCGATAAAGATTATAAATGCTTAGATTTGTTCATGACTAGCTACTGGTTTATTTGAAAATGGTAATTCTTATGAAGGCCCCCTCCTTCCCCCTCTTTGACCCATCAAGCTTCACCCTACATACCTTCAATGTGTCGTCTAACTGTCCACACAGCATTGGGGTTACCGGGCAGCTCAGAGACGGCCATTTCAGACACCTAAAAAGAAAATTGTTATTAGAGAGAAGCATGATCCCTCCCCTAAAAGGACAATAACATAGATCGGAGTGCAATTTCCTCTTCAGGGACACTCATGGCATCACACAGCTACCCAATGCTCACCTCAAGACCGTGTCTCAAGACCCTGAGAGAGGAGCGGGGACCTCGGCCACAGGCCACGTACAGCTGGGGAGTGTCTTCGTTGGCCAAGTCAGCAATCTATAAATTAAAGACATGATATCCAAGTCAATGGGAAGCTCAGTTGTGTCATTACTGCCCGGTGTATGTCACCTCTACAGCCAAATACCTGGCATGTCATGATGGGGGAGAGACTGTCCTGCTCATCTACCAGCACCAGGTTCTTCAGTGGGCGGGGCTGGAAGAAAAAGGTGTCTCCCTCTTCTAAAGGCATCGCTGAGGAGAACTCCGGTTCCTCGTCATCGTCACCCAGATGGGCAATCTGGTAGAGATAACTAAGAAGGAGATGTACTATCAAAACACAATATCTGTCTGCATGCACATTATCTTATTTAATACAGCCATGCAAATCTGCAAATGTCATATTTTTCCCCCTCTCTCCCTGTCACTTTCTTCCAGTTTGTTTCCTGATTAACCTATTGTATGGATCCAGGACTCTGTATAAAGCAATACATGAACTATGGTATCATTATTGTCCTCTTACATATATATATTTATGCTTCTAGTTGTCCCCAACGCTGGAAAACACGCTTCCTATCCCTCTTCCTTTTAGTACTTTTACTTAGTATTTATTTCCAGACATTTAACTTAAGGCAATGCACTTCCCACACACTTAAGGCAATGCACGGAAATTAGGATAGGGGCTACATGAGGAGCAACATAAAGCAGAACTTTATCCATCACAACTTGATAAAAAAAAAAAAAAAATTATTTACTTTAGCAAGGAACATACATTCCACATTAAAGTGGAGTTCCACCCACTTTTACAACTCTTCAGCATCCCTCACTAAACTGTGCACTGTAAACAAATTGGATATTTTTTTTCTCAGCACCTACTGTATATCTGCTCTATTCATTTTTCACTTCCTCCTCCCTGGCCGCGGCCCATCGCATCATTTCCTGTTTGCAATGCCTTCTGGGAAGGGGCGGCAACTTCCTCTAAAACTGCCGTTGCTATGGAAACCTGACCTGAAACCTATTACACTGCTTGTGCTGCACTGAGCATGTGTGAGATCTGCAAGGATGAGATCAAGGAAGAAATACAGTCTGGCTTCAGATGCCCAGACTTAAGATGGCCACGGCCTGCTATAAGTTTATAAAATAACAAACTACTGCTATAAACTAACAAAACAGACCTTAGTTTACAGACTAACTTTACTAGATTACATTAAGCTTGTGAACTATAGGGGTATTTTTATTTAAAAAGTATAATTTCGGCCGGAACACCACTTTAAGAATTATGCTACCAAAATTGCCTCCAGCATTGTTAGTTTCTTCTTGCTGGAGGCTGCCATTTTGCTGAAGCCCAGAGCAGCAGTAAATCAAAGTGGAACTAAACCCATCGATTTATTGGTTTAAAAAAAAAAAAACAGTTAGATTCCTGGCATTCCAGAAATCTAACTGTCACATTTGCTTGTGTCCTCAACCAAAAAACTGTCAACTGGCTGGTGTCCTAACTGATCACATGTGCAGCACTGTGGCAGTTTTAGATCAAATAGAAGCAGCTTCCGTGGCTGTAAAGGATAGGAGAGTTACATTCCACTTAAGGCTGTCAGCAGATTGGCTCTACAAAATTCTTCAGTGCCTAAAAATGGAGGGTAACTGAGCATGTGCAGAGCAGTGCGAGACAGTGTATTAGGGGATTTGAAACTGTATAGACACTTTTTTTATGTTTTACATAGCTAGACCTGCAAAAGGAGCCAGCATGAAGTGATCTAGCAGGACTTCAATTTCTGACTAAAGTGCCAGTTGCCTTAAAGTGGAAGTAAACCCATCGACAGTTACGATAACTGTTAAAAAAACATTACATTAACAGCATTTGCCGGGAATGTAACTGTCACATTGGTTGTGCTCTCAACCAAACTGCGGCTTCACCCCCACTAGATTAGCACTGGATTGGGTACATCAAGCTGTGGAAGCTGAAAGAGGGGCAAAAGGACTAAGCGGCTGATCGCTTCATCCCTCTGCCACATTCAGCATTCCATTGGGAGTTTGAGATTGCTTTTATGTGCCTGCCGATCTTTTAGTCTAAGTGAGTAACCAACCAGCCACAGTACTTGTACGGAGGTTGGGTGGCACCTTACAGGCAAAAATCACTATACCTCAGACTGCCTACTTTCCAAAAAGGGGTCTTTGGGGATAGAAACTGTCTGAAAATACGACACACAGAGTAACTTTTATATCATTTTGAAACTTCCCATCCCATTCATAAATGGTAAGGTGCCAATCACTTACTGGTTCCCAAATTCTGAAGCTACAAAGAGAAAACCGGTCTTCAAGACACACATTGCCGAAGCCACTGGAACGGTATCAAAGTATTTCAGACGGATTTCTGTGACCTGAAGAAGCACAACAGACAGGACAATGAGAAAGAGAACAAAAACGAAAAAACACCAGTACAAATACCAATCCTCCTAGCGTGCAACTCCTTACCATGTCTTCATCAGTCTCAAGTGTGATTTTAAAGATGTCCCCCTGTTCTGTCTGAGCCAGGAAGAAAAACATGGATTTGGTTTTGTGTGTAGCCGAGCAGACAAAGATCATTCCCCGCTCTGGATCGTCAAGATCATTCTTTTAAAAAGAGAACAAACAGTCAATCTGGATTCACATTAAAGTCTATGAATACAATAAACACATTCTGTACATCTCTGGATGACATGCACCTTTCCCTATGCTTTATCTCTGTAACCACTTGCCCTCTGGAAGATTTACCTCATTTCATGACCAGGCCATTTTTTTGCAATACAGCACTGCAGTACTTTAACTGACAATTGCGCCGTGATGCCAAATTAAATTTTTAATTTTTCCCCACAAATAAAAACTTTTTGGTGGCATTTGATTGCCACTGGGTTTATTTTTTGCACTATAAAGAAAAAAAAATTATATAATAGAATATATATATTTTTAAGAAATTCAATTTTTTGAAATTTAGGCCAATATGTATTTTGATACAAATTTTTTGGTAAAAAAATCCCAATAAGCGCATATTGATTGATTTGCGCAAAAGTTATAGCATCTACAAAGTAGACATATACTGGAATTTTTATTTATATTAGTAATGGCAGCGATCAGCGGCTTATAGCAGGACTGCGATATTGCAGCAGACAAGCTGACACTTTGTGGGAACAAGTGACAATACAGTGCTAAAAATATGCACGGTCACTGTACTAATGGCACTGACTGGGAAGGGGTCAATCATCTAGGGTGATCAAAGGGTTAAATGTGTGCCTGACCAGTGTTTGTGTACAGTGTGCTGTTTTTACTAAAAGATGGGATGGATTTTCATTCACTGCAATGCAGGGAAATAAAATCTATCACATCCCGGCTGACAGATTAGAGCTCTCCCTTTTTTACATAGGCAGAGCTATGTTCTGTGTCTCTCCTCGCTGATGAGCGGCTTGCCGATCGATTTCCCGGCACCCGCTGATCAGCTTGTGCAGTGTCTAACCCAAGCACAACTGCTGCACAAGCGTCTCCTACTCGAAAGTGCTGAATCACATACTAGGTACGTGATCTGGTGCAGGAGAGCCGCTCTGCCACTGTATAACTAAGTTATGCGGTCGGCAAGCGGTTAAAGTAGTATTAAATCCTTATTTTCTAAACTAGCTAATGAAAGTGTATTATTGTCAATAATTACATTACATTATTATTATGTACCCATCCAAAGTTTGTCCCCTTAATCTCCTTTTGCAACACTTATGCTTTATTTTCCCGTCAGGGAGCATACACAAAATCCCTGACAGGAGCACTACATGCCCCATGAGTACTTGTGTTCAAAATCTGTGATTTGCATGCTTCCATGTTCCAACTGTCAAAGTCAGATAGTAGGACTGGTGGAAAAGATTACACTGTTCCGCCTGTGCAGATCTGCGCACAGGAGGGACTTGACATTTATTTGTAGTCCCAGGCGAAGGAGGGCCTACCTACATGGTGTGGTGGATATGATGGAGTTCCATAGTGGTCCTACTGGTGAATGAGCCACCACAGTTTAATCATGATGCAAGGACAGAAAAATACCTGCTGATCAGTCAAAACTCCAGCCAGCTGCCAACTTCCTGTAGTGAGAAAAAAAAAAACCCACACCCTCTGCTGTATTAAAATCCCACGCAACGCTGACAGCACAGATTGAGGTTTCCCCTGCTGGACTACAGAACACGTACTCCCTCTTTGGTTACCAAAGTGAAAAGTTTCCATAGTCCAGCACGGAATAACTGGGCAGGGCTGCCAACACTTCTTGGGATTTCAGTGCAGCAGAGGCAGGGTTGTCCACCCACCACAGGTAGTTAGGAGCTCACTGGATTTGCGGTATTTTTCCCACACTTGCACATTTCCCAATGTTTCGTGTCCTTAAACATTACGTGTATTGCAGAGATGTACTGCATCTGACGTACATTAATTCTGGGTTAGTGCATGACCTTGGATGCGTCCTGGCTACAGCTCATCAGAATCTTTACATCCTCTTCATTAGTTTCAGAGAAGAGACATGAAAAATCATCACAAAAGCTGCACCATCTAATTCAATCTAAAATGCAATGTATAGGGCGACTCACCCGCCTTCTTGGGATGGGACAGCGAATATCTGGCTGGTCTCCAAAGTTCTTGTAGGTAATGTAGTTTTCAGAGCAGATGAGCACTCCACTGGGACCATCTGAGCCTCCAGGAACTGTACAAAAAAATTGTATAAGACAAATGGAACTCCAATAGTGATATCAAATAATGCAGGAGAGAGCCGACTATCTACTCACCTGTGATCAAGAAGTTGCCATGCTCCTCCAAAGGCTCACTGTATTTGCGCACTACGTGGTTCAGGCCCAGATCCAGCTCATAGAAGGTTAGCGTCTGCTGAGTGTTAGCAGCTGCCTCTCCAGTTGGGTCATTATCCGCTTCCTAGAAACAAAAAACGGACTGCATCGAGGCCATACGAATACAAAACAGGTCATACTGCAGCTTAGCGTCACCCTGCTGTACACGGCTCATAAGAACATACAGCAGCAAGGCTTAACCCTGTTATACATGGCTCATCAGTGTAACAATGTCTCCAGTAGAATAGTCAGAGAAGAGACATGAGAATTCATCATGCTGAGCGCCAACATTCAGTCTTACTGTGTCTAACGGGGGGGGGGGGGGGGGGGGGGGGATGGGGTCAGTCTTACCTCATAGTCCATCTCCAGACAGGCAAACATGGGATTTTCAAAGCCCACATCTACTCCCACCACATGGTACACCAGAGTGTTCGCCTTATGAGCCTCGAGTGGGGAGGAGATGGTCAGACGGGCAGCTGCGTCTCTGTTCAGGATGTAGACCAGTTTCTGCTTCTCAATGGCACCTGTGAGCAACCAGAAGACATATTTAACACCCGGGATACAAAGTACTGTGAGCATGGTTTATTATCAAAAACTTATTTCATCAGAGAACCATAACAATCTAATCTTCTTTCTCAAAAGCAACAATATGTGAGAATAACAAGTCTTCTGTGCTACAGTATTGTCTGCTCACACAGGACTGGTTTTAGAGATCTACAGTCCTCTTGATCTACAGTCCCCTTAATCAGGCTTACCTTTATGTAAAAATGAACATCTCCCAAATGTGCACCGTTTAGGAGAGGTTACTGGCTGCATGTAGGGTGAATATCACTGGTGCATGTGCCAGGATACCTTCAGAGCTTTGTGCTGGAACTGAGGGCTCCCAGCGAGTGACGTCATCGTGGCTCCAGCCAATCACATAGCCGGAGCACACAAACCGGGACCAACCGGGGGACCAACCGGAGACCAACCGGGGGGACGACAACATGTCAGCCCTCTCAGCGGTGACTTTACAGCGCTGGAGGGCTTCGTTCCAAGGTCATTATTTTATAATAAGCTAGTATGTGATGCATACTAGCACATTATGCCATGGATGGCGAAGCTGATGCTGGTGGCCCTCTGCAGCGTTATATTGTTTAAGAACATGGCGGTGGAGAACCAACATCAGCAACTGGTGGAATCACGTGAGGAGCGCGATACCTGAAATAGATAAATCAGATTATTCCCATACATTCCGCTATATGGCGGAGGGAGGGGGGCAGGGGAGGTGGAGCTCTTCTCAGAGGTAGGATGTCTCCAGTGATTGTCAGAGAAGAGACATGAAAACTCATCATTGAGAGCAGAAAGAGTGAAATACCGGGAAGAACCGGGACTACCAGCTGTGACAGAGGTAATCTAACTGCTACACACACATGGCAAAGTACAACATAGCATACAGCCCAGACCCCCCCCCCCCCCCCCCCCCCCAGAGATAGAGTACCCCCCAGACACAGGGGAACCCCAGAGATCAATCTGGCACAGGGGCCCCCCACATATGACTTCCAGGTACAGTCCCCCCCCCCCCCCCCCGGCCCCCAAAAATCACTGCCAGGCATAGGGTACCCCTGAAGTAATTGCCAGAAACAGGGGACCCCCAGGATGCCTCTGAGATTCTGAGATCACTGCCAGGCACCTCCAGAGATGACTCCCAGAAACAGGGGATACCCTACAGACCCCAAATATATGACTCCCACACACAGGGGACCCCCAGAACCACTAGGCACCCCTAGAGGCCTCAGATCGCTGCCACACACGGGGGGGGACAGCCCCCCCTGGACTATGGAGCAGATCCGATCCCTGATCAACCTTCAGGAGCTGGAGGAGGCCTACAAGCGGCCGTGTTCGCTTCTGCACGCGAGCTCGGCGGGACGGGGCATTTTTTTTTTTTTTTTTTTTTTATTAATTTTACCTTTTATTTTTACACTTTAAAATAAAATTGTGTCACTTTTATTCCTATTACAAGGAATGTAAACATCCCTTGTAATAGAAAAAAAGCATGACAGGACCTCTTAAATTTGAGATCTGGGGTCAAAAAGACCTCGAGATTAAAATAGGAGTGTACCCTCTTGAGCATTTTGGTTTATACCAAATTAGTACTGAAATTGTTAGAAGGTTTTACTAGAAATAAGTTACCGCAATGCACAATGTTTATCCTCTTATGTCACTCTGTACTAAACATGTTATTAATGTGATGATGTGTACTTTGTGGGTCCATTTGGACCGGATTCTACTTATAAATAAACAAACAATTAAAAAAAAAAAAAAAAAAGACCTCAGATCTATCATATTTACACTAAAGTGCAAAAAATAAATAAAATGAAAAATTTGTAAAATGCCCCTTTAAGACCTATAGGTGGAAGTGACATTTTGACGTCACTTCCACCCTGCAATGTCATGGAGACAGGTGGGGGCCATCTTCCCCTCACTCGTCTCCATGTCTAGCCAGGACAAGGATCGGCCAACAAAAGTGATTTTGCGGCGAATCCGCCTCAGAGACCACTTTTATCTTGTAGCTGATCACGAAGGTACCGGGGTTATGGCAGCTAGCTGCTGCCATAACAACGATAACCGTCCTCAAAGTAAGGACGTATATCGGCGTTCGGCGAATGGTTAAGAGGACTTCTGCTACTTTGGTCTGTAGGATACATCATCTACCTTTACAAAAGCTGTACTACACTGGCCCAGGGGTGCACACCAGGCTCCCTTCCTGTATTGCTGGGAAGTCACAACACAGGAGATGAAGACGTGTACAGCTGGCCTTCTCACTCCCAATATATGCCAGCGCCTCCCCACACTCACTGATCATGACAGCTCGGCCCTTGGGGTCCACAGCCAGGAACTGCCCGGGGACGATCCTACGACAGCCGCTCTTCCCGAAGGTTTCTTGGTGGATCTTCTCGAACATGTTCTTGGAGGGGTGATACTCCAGAATGATGATACGACCCGAGTCACTGCCCACCACAATGTAATCCTTCGTGCCTCCGGTCAGGCGGAAGGCCATGAGAGAGCGAATCACCCCGAACACTTCCACCGTCAGCAAGGTGTGGACTTTTCCTGTGTTGGCATCGGGTCGGAGTAACTCCACAATCTTCCCCCGGGAAACCACAATCTCTTGTAGTTTGGTTCCTAATCAGCAA
Organism: Aquarana catesbeiana; assembly: GCF_042186555.1. Lineage (NCBI taxonomy): Eukaryota > Metazoa > Chordata > Amphibia > Anura > Ranidae > Aquarana > Aquarana catesbeiana. The sequence continues at coordinate 253,747,383 of NC_133334.1, forward strand.
AGAAAATAGAGGGTAAAAAAAAAAATTTATACGTTTAGAATGGAAGCCCAGGGAGGAAGGCAAAAATGTAAAGTTCAACTTTAAAAAAGGACCTGTCAGTAAATTCACAAGTCTACATGAATACAGTCCTGGCATGTCACAATATACAGCAATAGTATCAGTCCACAGCTAACAAGACTCTGCATCCTGGCATGTGGGGATTTATCTCCGGGCTCCTCTATTAGTAGTCCACAACCAACACATCACCGGTAATGGAGAGGAGTAGTGAGGGGGGGGGGGGGGAGAGAAACGAAGTATCAGAGGTGAGCAGCCTGATGTTGGATACCTGAGAAATTCCCATGGATGGCGAAGCTGATGCCGGTGGCCCTCTGCAGCGTAATATTGTACAGGAACATGGCGGCGGAGATCCAATATCAGCAGCTGGTGGAATCAGGTGAGGAGCGCAATACCTGAAATATATAAATCTGATTATTCCCGTACATTCCGCTATATGGGGGGGGGGGTCAGGGGAGGCGGAGCTCTTCTCAGAAGTAGGATGTCTCCAGTGATTGTCAGAGAAGAGACATGAAAACTCATCATTGAGAGCAGAAAGAGTGAAAATACCGGGAAGAACCGAGACTACCGACTGTAACAGAGGTCATTAAACTGCTACATCCCCCTCCCCTCCACACCACAGCATACAGACCCCCCCCCTCCCCCCCACCAGAGACAGAGTACCCCCCAGACATAGGGGAACCCCAGAGATCAGTCTGGTACAGGGGACCCCCACATATGACTCCCAGACAGAGGCCCCAAAAATCACCACCAGGCATCCCTGAAGTCACCGCCACACACAGGGGGACCCCCCCAGGAGGTCACCGCCACACACAGGGGGACCCCCCCCCAGAGGTCACCGCCACACACAGGGGGACCCCCCCCCCAGAGGTCACCGCCACACACAGGGGGACCCCCCCCCCCAGAGGTCACCGCCACACACAGGGGGACCCCCCCCCCCAGAGGTCACCGCCACACACAGGGGGACCCCCCCCCCAGAGGTCACCGCCACACACAGGGGGACCCCCCCCAGAGGTCACCGCCACACACAGGGGGACCCCCCCCCAGAGGTCACCGCCACACACAGGGGGACCCCCCCCCCAGAGGTCACCGCCACACACAGGGGGACCCCCCCCCAGAGGTCACCGCCACACACAGGGGGACCCCCCCCCCAGAGGTCACCGCCACACACAGGGGGACCCCCCCCCCAGAGGTCACCGCCACACACAGGGGGACCCCCCCCCCCCAGAGGTCACCGCCACACACAGGGGGACCCCCCCCCCCCAGAGGTCACCGCCACACACAGGGGGACCCCCCCCAAGAGGTCACCGCCACACACAGGGGGACCCCCCCCCCCCAGAGGTCACCGCCACACACAGGGGGACCCCCCCCCAGGAGGTCACCGCCACACACAGGGGGGGGACCCCCCCAGGAGGTCACCGCCACACACAGGGGGACCCCCCCCAGAGGTCACCGCCACACACAGGGGGACCCCCCCCCCCCAGGAGGTCACCGCCACACACAGGGGGACCCCCAGGAGGCCTCTGAGATCACAGGCAGACACAGAGCCCCTCCAGAGATGACTCCCAGAAACAGGGGATGACCCAAATATGACTCCCACACACAGGGGACCCCCCAGAGATCTGAGATTTTCCAGGCAAAAATCACAGGAGAACCCCCCTAATATAATGGGCTGCTCCCCTTTCTCCTCATTATCGGTGGAAAGCGCTCCCCCTCCCCCCATTATCACGCACAGCCCCCCCTTATCCCCAGTCAGGGTCCCCCACCTCCTGCTGGTGCGGCCTCCATAAAGGAAATAAATGTGGTCCGCAAACAAGGCCTGACCCGGGACATACACCCCGGTCCCTCCTCACCTTCCCCCGGTACACACACGGCGTGGCTCCTGTGGCGGATGGCGGGGATTCACACCGGATTCTTCTCCGGGTCACTCGGCCGCCATTTCGCGCTTCTCCTGCCACAAAGCCGTGCGGGGTCCTCAGAGAGCTGCCCAACTTCCGCCTGCCCTCATACACCCTACTATGACCTGATCCCCGGAATAATACCACCGCCCCACCTCGAGCCTGTGCCTCACCCCGACACACTCCGGAGACACCGAGCGCCGCTCCTCTTCCCTCACCGGCACAGTATGGACAGCCCTCGCCACACTGAAGGACCCCGGAAGTGAGGAGAATACGTAGCGTAAGTCCTCTAGAACCGGAAGTGACGAGTTGTAGGGTACCTGAGGCAGGATGTGACGAAGAATGAAGGGTCCTGACTCCTGGGGGCGGAAGTGACGCGGCCTGTCAACATGGCCAGCTCAGCTAGTTACCAGGGAGACCGGAGCCCCTCGCTGACTATGGAGCAGATCCGATCCCTGACCGACCTGCAGGAGCTGGAGGAGGCCTACGAGCGGCTGTGTGCTGAGGAGGTGGGGGGAACTACCGGGAGGACCTGTGCTGTACCAATCATTGGGGGAGGGGGTACTGGGAGGACCTGTCATATATAAATTATTGGGGGAGGGGGTACTGGGAGGACCTGTCATGTACCATTTAATGGGGGAGGGGGCACTGGGAGGACCTGTCATATATAAATTATTGGGGTGGGGGGGGGTACTGGGAGGACCTCTCGTATATAAATTATTGGGGGAGGGGGTACTGGGAGGACCTGTCATATATAAATTATTGGGGGAGGGGGTACTGGGAGGACCTGTCATACATAAATTATTGGGGGAGGGGGTACTGGGAGGACCTGCCATATATAAATTATGGGGGGAGGGGGTACTGGGAGGACCTGTTATATATCAATTATTGGGGTGGGGGGGTACTGGGAGGACCTGTCATATATAAATTATTGGGGGGGGGTTACTGGGAGGACCTGTCATGTACCAATCATTGGGGGAGGGGGTACTGGGAGGACCGGTCATGTGTCTCTACTGACTTGTACATGTGTCTCTTGCAGAAAGAGGTGGAAGCAGAGCTGCAGGCTTTGCTCGGACAGCAGGGGGCGGTGGAGAACAAGATGCTGGCTCTGCAGAGGATGGGGTAAGTACCAATGGGTGTGGCCAATGTGAAGAAAGACACCATAAAAGGGGCCCTATGCTATATCCCACTCTCCTTATATTGCAGAAAGCTGTAATCTGATTGGCTATCATAGGTGACACTGCAGCCTTTTTTCCATGCTGGTGTCTCTCTAATGGAAATCAGATCCAGCCACCTGCAGGGTGTCATGTGGTTTATCACATGGGTGACCACAGGGATATACAGAGCATTGGGGACATCCCCGTGTATGACGGATGATATGATAATCACTGTGTCTCCTGCCAGGCCCAACCTGCAGCTCATAGAGGGAGATGCCCAGCAGGTGTCCGGGATGATCACATTTACTTGTAATCTGGCCGAAAATGTCAGCAGCAAAGTCAGACAGCTGGACCTTGCCAAGGTACGTCCGGGGGGAAGGATATCCACATCAGGGGATGAGTGGGTGTGGAGCACTGGAAGTATTGGCAAATCTTCATAGTAACACCATGGAGTTCACTGATAACAAGAAGAAATAGAAGCAATGCTTTTCAGGGGTTTGTAGCACCCCCTTCCTCAGGGATTTATAATGCTTGTATGCTTATTTTTAGTGCACACAAACATAAGATTTTGATAAAATAAAAAAGATGATGCTGCATCGAGTAAATGGATACTAAACCTGTCAAGATTTAAAATTGTTCATGTCTGTTAAATTGCAACAAAGGATGGTACCTAAAATTGTCAATAGTCAATGTTTTAAAAGCCTTTACAGGTTATGAGTTTAGAGTTAAACATGATCTATGGCCCTAGAATTATTGCTCTTACTCAGACATTCACGGTGATGCCTCGCATGTGTGGTTCAATTACTCTTTACATATGTGTGCTGGACCTATGTGCATGTTTGCTTTTGAACATAAGAAAAGAGGGACAGAGATGCTTACATTTTTATTTTATTTTTTTTCAATTTATATTTATTTTATTTGAGTTTATTTTCTAATAATTATTATTATTATTATTATTATTATTATTATTATTAAATTTAATTTAAGTTTGTTATTACAAGGGGTGAACAATACTCTTTTTGTGATAGTTTTGGGCAATGACAGGTACTTTTTTTTTAATGGCGACATCAGGGTTTCTTAGACCCCCAATGTCTCCACTGCCTTCCAAGGCATCTGATCAAACAGAAATCTGTTTGGTAAGCTGCTTCCGTGGCTCGATAGGCCAGGTATAGACAGCTCATGAAACAGGAAGTGACAAAATCCTCATTGCTTGTGGCAGCAAGAGGATCAGGTGGCTGTAATTAATTTTACATGAAAGATGATCGCCGGCTCTTCAGATGCAGTCATGATCCTGATAATAATCACTATATGTACGCTGGACAGCAGGTGGTTACCTTCGTTTTTGGCATGACTGAGGTTCTGTTTGTGACTTGGGTGATCTTCTAATGATAAAATAGTAGCTGTGATGCAGTATATTCCTGTTAGAGGAGTAGCAGGCTGGCCAATAATCTGGGTGCATCCTTGGAGTGAATTATACGGGTCACTATATAAATGATCTCCCCATGTGTCCTCCTCTACAGAGTCGCCTCTATCAAGCCATACAGCGAGCAGATGACATCCTGGACCTGAAGTTCTGCATGGATGGGGTGCAGACTGCTCTGAAGAATGAGGACTATGAGCAGGCCGCGGCACACATACACCGATACCTGTGCCTGGATAAATCTGTTATTGAGCTGAGCCGGCAGGGAAATGAAGGTGATGGCCATGCTTCTTGTTCCTCTGTAGTCCTAGCACAGTACTGCCTCTTCTATGTGTCACACCATGAGAGTGTATGAAACCTGATGCAGTGTAATTGCTGAGCCAGCTGTGTGTGGATGGATCTTGTAAGGTTTTTCATTAGTGATTAGACAATTTTTATAGGATGATACATTTTTGGAATGTGCATTCTCATCCCTTCCCACAGTGTGCAGTCAGTGAGCACTCACTCCACCTATCGCTGTGCAGTGATCGTTGACTCCACCTATCGCTGCGCGGCGATCGCTGACTCTGCCTGTGGCTGCGCGGCGATCGCTGACTCTGCCTGTGGCTGCGCGGCGATCGCTGACTCTGCCTGTGGCTGCGCGGCGATCGCTGACTCTGCCTGTGGCTGCGCGGCGATCGCTGACTCTGCCTGTGGCTGCGCGGCGATCGCTGACTCATCCTATTTTTAGCTTTTATCAAACTGAAAACTATACCAATTCTAATGCAGAAATAACATTTTAAGCCCAACTCCAGGATTAAGTTACTTGCTCATAAAATAATACCCCTTACTATTCGCACTGAACTGGCAAATACTGTATAATTTCCCAAATCTTTGCGTCTGCTTTAAAAAAAATCATCATAAATTACCTGTGATGTGATCAGCTGGCTAGCAATAGTCTGGCTATCAAAGGGCACCAGGAGGAAGCCCAGGTCTGCAGCTGCATATCATTACTTGAAACTGCATGTCCCATGATTCCATGGAAAAATAGTCTAATTTGTGGGAGGTGGCTAAGCGTAGTTTTGTTATTTGGTCACCGTCCATAGCTGCAGGAGTATACACGTGTGTATACTTATTCGGTATTGCCCAGCTGCATGGCTAACATAATGTCAGCTCTGTGGGCTCGGGAACCACAGAGGGAGTACAAATTACAAGAAGGGCAGGAAGTAGCTGTGGGATGCTGACTGTTGCACAGCTAAGAATAAGGATTACATGAGTATCCCTGTTCAGAAGGAAGTTGGAGTTCCACTTTTTATACTGGCATCACCCATAGATAGTGCAGCCCTCTCCCTGTTTCCTATAGGAATTTGTATATGCAAAAGAAACTGTTCACATTATGAGTGTAGTTCAAAAGCTAGTGCATTGAGACTCTCAATCGGAGTGTCTGCAAGATAACATGCTTGTAGTGCCAGCTTCAACCAGACAAGACTGCACACAGTGTTCTTCTAGTTTCCCTGATTCTCTCAGACACTTTGACAAATGGGGCCTTGTGTATGCAGCATACAATAAGGGTAGATTGTTAAATTTCTCTTTCCTTCGAAGCCCAATCTGCGTTCGAATTGTGCTTCAGAAGCTACCGACAGGAGGTGAGGAAGCGATATGATGCCTCATCACTGCCTGTTTTTTAAAGTGATATTAAAGTCTTGTTTTTTTTTGGTTTAAAAATAACAAACATGTTATACTTACCTGCTCTGTGCAGTGATTTTGCACAGAGCATCCCAGATCCTCCTCTTCTCGGGTCCCTCGCCGATGCTCCTGGCCACTCCCTCCCGCCGAGTGCCCTCAGAGTAAGCAGATTGCTTTGAGGGAACCCGAGCCGAATCACTGCTGTGTGTGTCCATTCAGACATGGAGCCACGGCTTTGGCCCCGCCCCCTCTCTCTCCTCACTGGCTCACTGACTTTGACAGCAGCAGGAGCCAAGCATTTAGCTGCATTTAAAAGCGTTTAGCACTTGAAATGCCTCTAAACTCAGCGTCTGAACTAATTTTTTTGCTTTCCAAAAAAGGCCTCTAAACTCAACTGCCTAAAAATGACATTAAACGAACCTGTGTACATGTACACATAAGATAACATTGGATGAGTTCAGGGGCAGCTGAAAAAAGCATAACTGCCTCTGAATGTCCGTTTACCAGCAGCAGTTTACATGAGGCCTTAGAGCTTTGTGTTCACAAAAAAAGGTAAAACCTGCAGCGCTATAACCTAAATTAAATGTTATAAATGCAAAGTTAAGTGTTACAATCATAACAAAAATAATACTTTATTCAAAACAAGACACCAAGTTTTACAATCGGGTGTTTGGATTAGTTTATTTTCTTTTTAGTTTTTTTAACTTCCGATTTGAGGTGTGCCCGCTTAGGTTTTTTTTTACCAGAGGCCCCTGTCTGTGTAAGCAACCCCTGATGACATCCTGTTGGATTAAACATGTTGGGCGGAACTCGTTGCACTGTCTGATGTTACAGTCTGCTGCCGGTATACGTGTGAGTGAATTTATGCCGTCTTTTTATATTGGTTTTACTTTGTAAACTTCTTTTTATATGATCGATGTAACACTGAGGCTGCCTCCCTATTTTATGTTCATGTGATGGAGCCTTGAGTATTGGGACATGGAGAAAAATCAGGAAACTTCCTAATTCTCAGGCAGATGAAACCAATCTTGAAACTGTTAGGGTGGAGTGCTTGGCTGTTGTAATCACAATAGTGATTATACTTTGGCGCATACAGGTGCAGTATTTGGTAAGCGCACAATTTACCTATTTCGGTGATGGGATTTGCACTGCGTAGATCTCATACAGGATGGACTTTCTTCATATCTAAATTATTCTGGAGTATTCACAATCTCTTTGGTACTTTTGAATAATCGGGACACGGAAGATATTTTGTCTATGTATGTTTATATGCGTTTGTGATGTGTCATTTTGTAAAGCACACATAGGATTTCACATTATATGCTTTAATTATAATGCCCCGTACAATGTGTGATAGGACCTTGTTGTCGGAAATTCCGACCGTGTGTAGGCTCCATCACACATTTTCCATCGGATTTTCCGACACACAAAGTTTGAGAGCAGGCTATAAAATTTTCCGACAACAAAATCCGTTGTCGGAAATTCCGATCGTGTGTACACAAATCCGACGGACAAAGTGCCACGCATGCTCAGAATAAATAAAGAGATGAAAGCTATTGGAAAGCTATAGCTATAGTCCCGACGTACGTGTTTTACGTCACCGCGTTCAGAATGATCGGATTTTCCGACAACTTTGTGTGACCGTGTGTATGCAAGACAAGTTTGAGCCAACATCCGTCGGAAAAAATCCTAGGATTTTGTTGTCGGAATGTCCGAACAAAGTCCGACTGTGTGTACGGGGCATTACAGTGGGTGTTATATATATATATTTTTTTTTTAACACAGGACTTTCATTTCATAATATGTTTTGATTGCAACATTGGATTGTAACACGAGGGGGTAGGGATTTGCTAAAACTGGAGAGTGCAAAATCTGTGTCAGTTTTGCATAGAAACCAATCAGCTTCCAGGTTTTATTATCAAAGCTTAATTGAACAAACTGAAAGTGATTGTAAAGTCTCGCTTTAAAAAAAAATTAAAATAAATAATAAACATGTTATTCTTGCCTGCCCTGTTGCAGTGGATATGCACAGAGCAGCCCAGATCCTCCTCTTTTCGCTACGCCTGGCCCCTCCCTCCTGACGAGTGCCCCCATAGATCAGCAGCTTGCTATGGGGGCACCCGAGCTGAGTCAGAGATCCGTGTGTCCATTTAGACACGGAGCCCTGACCTGGCCCCGCCCCCTCTCTCCCCTGATTGGATAACTGACTTTGATTGACAGCCGCCGGAGCCTGTGCCCCAGCCAATCAGGAGGAGAGTCCCAGACGGCTGAGGAAATCGTGGGCATCGCTGGATAGAGAAGGGGCTCAGGGTAAGTATTAGGGGGTGCTAGGGGGCCTGCTACACAAGTAAGGTTTTCTATCTTAATGCAAAGAATTCATTACAGCGGTTGTAAACCCTTATAACACACTTTTTGCTACAGGTAAGCCTATAATAAGGCTTTCCGGTAGCTACCCTGGATATCTCCTAAACCTGAACGGTTTAGGAGATATCCCCTGTATTTGCACGTGCCGACGTCACCGGGACATGCGCACTGAAGCAATGGCATGTGCGTGCCGTTGCTTCAGTTAGATTGTGCCGTTACCGGGGGCTCCCACGCGCGGGAGTGACGCATGTGCGGGAGTGACGTCATTGCGGCTCCGGCCAATTACAGTGCCGGAGCCCGCGATACCCGGAAGTAACTCCAGGAGCGATGTCGCGGGCCGGAGCGGTGAACGAGGACCGCTGCAGGGGCTTCAATCTAAGGTAAGTAATACATACCTTGCAGTTTTTTGGGATTACAACCACTTTAACATAGAAAAACTTGAAGCTGATTGGTTACCATGCACACCTGCACCAGATTCTGAGTGCTCCAGTTTTGGTAAAGCAACCCCAGAGTGTCTTGTCTTAAACACAGAAGTTAAATGTTTGTTTTTGTTTTGAATTGTTTCATTCATAACATTTATAACATTTTAGTTTATGTTGTAGCACTGCAAGCTTTATCTTTTAGGCTAGTTTCACGCTGTTGCGATCAGATTTTGATCTGGCTTTCAGTGCAATTTATCTAGTGCAACTTGGTTGCTACTTTGATGGTACTTAGAATTGGTTTGCGGCTAAAATCGTGCTGAAATTTCACCAAAGTAGTACAGGAGCCCTTTTCAAAATCTGACCGTCCTGAGTTCCATTGATGTGAACGGACACCATTGAAAACAATATGATTTTGTCATGCGATTCTGTACAACTCAAGTTGCATCTGAAATCGCACCAGTGTGAACGGAGCCTTAAAGTGGTTGTAAACCATTACATATACCCAGTGAAGTGACTGGCCTCAGGTGATACACAGAGGAGAAACAAATCCTCCTACATAAGCTACACCTGTTTACCTGCAGCCATCTCTACAGCGGTTCAAAGTGCAGGATTTATACAGCTTGTCTGAGCTTGTAGAAAGCAGGGGGCGGGGAGCTGAAGGTAATCTTTGCAGAGTTCAGTGAGAGCCCATTGGAGGGAAGTGACAGCCCCCCCTTCACACAGCACACATAAACAAAGCTGGGGCTGTCAATTACAGGCTGTGTGCTGGATCTCCCTCCCTGTCACCTTTTTTTCTTTTGGTGTCATGAAAACTTGTCAGAAGTGACTTATGCAGATAGCAGAGGAATGAAGCAGCAGAGAGAAATGACACTTGGTGCTCTAGGTGGAGACAAGTACACACTATAGAGGGCGTGCTTTGTTCAGATTTCATGTCTGAAGTTTACAATCACTTTAGGTCATAAAGGAATCATATACAGTATATCAGCCCCTTTTGCAAGCAGCCTAGAAATAGTACTAAACTGGTACAGACATAATTTTATATGATAACTGTGTTCACGTTACTCCCAGTGTGTAGTAAGCTGTAACTTGCAGCTCATCTGATTTTAGGCAGCACAATCGATGCCAGTCTTCAGCACCTACAGGAGGCCGAGCAGCAGCTAAAGATTCTGGTCGCAGAGAAGTTTGATGCCGCAACCAAAGCCGGTGACCTGCCACAGGTGGAGAGGTTCTTTAAGATATTTCCACTGCTGGGACTGCATGAGGAGGGAATCAGCAAGTTCTCTGCATATCTGTGCCGCCAGGTAACACACCGCTATCTCGTATTGGTATAAGTTTAGTAGTTTGTATAGTTTTTCCATATCTGAATAGAAAGTCCAGAGATGTGATTGGAGGAGTGTGAGGAAAACCCAATGAATGAATTGGTATTATGGGTGGGCTCGGTCCAGCCAGTAATACGGTCTCTGGGTTGTGAGACATCCTGCTCCTCCCCTGGGCATGTTCCATAAGGGTGGCTCCTTCTGCATGTACTGCTGTAATAAAGGGTTGGTTCACCTTTACCAAAAAATCTGCATATGTAGGTAAGGGGTGCCTGTTGATAAAAATGGAACTTTACCCATAACAACTTGAATAAAAATGATGTTCTTCTACTGCATCTTATGTTGTATTATCAAGATAGCTCAGCTATCGGTAGTATATTCCCAGGGTGAAAAAACCTGAATGGTTGGCTATGGTGAGGACAGCGACTAATAAAATTCCAATAGATCACCTCAAATTGCAACCCAGAAGGGATAGGTTCCCCATTCTTTCCTTTTACGTTATCAAATTCCCTGGCTGTTTGGGATAGAGTCCGGTACAACCCTAATCTGGTGTCTTCCTTTTCCCCTCTGGCACATCTTTTCAATAACCCAGCCTTTCCCCCTGGTTGAGACCCTGAAGCTTTCCGTTGGCTCAACAAAGGTTTGTACTGCATTGGTCATTTCCTTACCCCCCGAGGACCTTTCATGCTAACACATTGTAAGTCACGGCTGAAGATGCCGGTGTCACCCCCAGACTTTTTTCTAGGGAACTGGCAATGTCAAGAATCTTTCTATGCCCTACAAGCTAATTTGGCGTAGTGTTTTGTAGAGCTGCAAAATTAATCGTCAAGAATCGTTATCGCGATCTTGACTAAAGTGTTTCACAATTCTTTCTATGCAAAGAATTCTCTCTGCTCTTCTGAAGTCACAGCCCTCAAAAGAAAGGAAGAGAAAAACCAGGCAGTCTGCCAAGAAACAAAATGTTCTTTATCAGTTGAACTTAAGGGTCGGTTCACACTGGGGCGACTTGGGATCCGACTTGTACGCCCTCAAGTCGCCCCAAGTCGCCCCAAGTCGCTTTGCATTTAGGTTAACATGGTAGGCAATGGGAGCGTCTTAATTGACACTACTGAAGTCGCTCCGACTTCAGAAAAGACTCCTGTACTACTTCTATCCGACTTGTAGGCGACTTGTACCCATTCAACTCAATGTAAGTCGCCTGCAAGTCGGATCTCTCTGTAAAGTCAAGCGACTTTGCAGAGAAAACCCCTCCCTCCCCCCCTCCCTCCCAGAGAGGTGATTGGCCACAGGCGAAGTCGCCTGTCATGGAGGCGACTTCAAGTCGCCTCGTAATTTGCCGAAGTCGCGCTGAAGTCGCGCTAAAGTCGCGCTGAAGCCGCGTTGAAGTCGCGGTACAAAGTCGCGCTAAAGTCGTGTTGCCCATGTGTGAACCGACCCTAAGTATAAACATTGCAACAATTTGTCAATGGAATAGACTTCCTGTGTAAGTGAAATAAGTTTAACCACTTAAACACTAAACCCTTTTCTGACATTTGTTGGTTTCAAGTTAAAATCTTTTTTTTTTGCTAGAAAATTACTTAGAACCCCCAAACATATATATTTTTTTAATAGACACCCTAGAGAATAAAATGGTGGTTATTGCAATATTTTATGTCACACTGTATTTGCACAGCGGTCTTTCAAATGCAATTTTTTGGGAAAAAAATACTTTAATGAATTAAAAAAAAAAAAATCTAACCAGTAAAATTAGCCCTTTTTTTTTTTTTTTTTTTTTTTTTTGTATAATGTGAAAGATTTTACGTCGCGAGAATCATGAGAGAATCGTGATCTTTTTATTCTAAGCAAAAAAATCGTAATTCTCATTTTGGCCAGAATCGTGCAGCTCTAGTGTGTTGTATGTTGGAAGTAATGATGGGGGGAGGAGGGATACGGTTATTCTGACACATGTTGTGTAACGTTCACCTGTTCAATGCAGTATGTATGTTTACTTTTGTATCTGTATACATATTTTTTTGAAGTATACACTGGAAACTGTTATGCCCTGTACACACGGTCGGATTTTCAGATGGAAAAAGTGCGATCGGATTGTTTTGTCGGAAATTCTGATGGTGTGTGGGCTCCATCTGACTTTTTCCATCGGAATTTCTGACACACAAAGTTTGAGAGCAGGCTATAAAATTTTCCGATAACAAAATCCGATCGGTTAAATTCCGATCGTGTGAACACAAATCCGACGCACAAAGTGCCACGCATGCTCAGAATAAATTAACAGACGAAAGCTATTGGCTACTGCCCCGTTTATAGTCCCGACGTATGTGTTTTACGTCACCACGTTCAGAACGATCGGATTTTCCGACAACTTTGTGCGACCGTGTGTATGCAAGACACGTTTGAACCAACATCCGTCGGAAAAAAATCCATGGATTTTGTTGTCGGAATGTCCGATCGTGTGTACAGGGCATAATACTTTCAATAAAAAATCTTTTCTGATTAAAGAAAGGAGATGCCGGTGTCAGAAACGTTTAGATTTTTTCAAATTTTTAATTTCCTTCGGTCATTAGGTCCTAAGGTATGTCAGGACGCCAAAGTAACCCCTATGATAGTTGATGTGAGCAGGTTGATGGACAGAGGAGAGGGATTCCCATTATCTACCCGCTCTTGCTTGACTGTCATTTCCTTATTGAACACTCTACCCCTTTTCTTTGCCTTAAAAAATATATATATATATATATATATATATATATATATATATATATATATATATATATATATATATATATATATATATATATATATATTATATTATACAGTGGATATAAAAAGTCTACACACCCCTGTTAAAATGTCAGGTTTCTGTGATGTTAAAAAAAAAAAAAAAAAGGCAAAGATAAATAATTTCAGAACTTTTTCCACCTTTTAATGTGACCTATAAACTGTACAACTAAATTGAAAAACAAACTGAAATCTTTTAGGGGGGGAGTAAAAATATAAAAAAAAATAAAATAATGTGGTTGCATAAGTGTGCGCACCCTTTATAACTGGGGATGTAGCTGTGTTCAGAATTAAGCAATAACATTCAAACTCGTGTTAACCACTTGCCGACCAGCCGCCATCATTATACTGCAGCAGGTCGGCACAATCCTACGAACCGTCGTAGCTGTATGTCGGCTTCTTTAAGCAGGATAGCAGGCACGCACGCCCACTGCATTGCAGAGTTGCCGATGCTCGTGGCCGGCAGTCGCGCGCATGAGAGGCAGAACAGGGAGGTGTGTGTGCGTGTGTTTTTGTAAACACACAAATCCCTGTTCTGTGAGGGGAGGAGAGGCAGATTGTGAGTTCCTAATAGCTAGGAATCACAGTCTCTCATCTCCTATAGTCAGTCCCCTCCCCCCACAGTTAGAACACAGTTAACCCCTTGATCGCCCCCTTAGTGTTAACCCCTTCCCTGCCAGTGACATTTACACAGTAATCAGTGCATTTTTATAGCACTGATCGCTGTATAATTGTCAATGGTTTCAAAAATGTGTCAAAAGTACCCAATGTGCCCGCCACAATATCGTAGTCCCGATAAAAATCGCAAATCGGTGCCATTACTTGTAAAAAAATAATAATAACACTGCCATAGATCTATCCCCTATTTTGTAGACGCTATAACTTTTGCGCAAACCAATCAATATACGTTTATTGCAATTTTTATTACCACAAATTTGTAGAAGAATACACATCAGCCTAAACTGAGGAAAAAATTTGCTTTTTTAAAAGAAAAAAATGGGGATATTTATTATAGCAAAAAGTACAAAATATTGTGTTGGTTTTTTTTTCAAAATTGTCGCTCTTTTTTTGTTTATTGCGCAAAGAATAAAAACCGCAGAGATGATCAAATACCACCAAAAGAAAGCTCTATTTGTGAGGAAAAAAAGGACATCAATTTTGTTTGGGTACAACGTCGCTGACAATTGTCAGTTAAGGCGACGCAATGCCGAATCGCAAAAAAATTGCCTGGTCATTCAGCAGCCAAATCTTCGGGGCTGAAGTGGTTAAGTAGGAGACAATACACACCTGCCATCATTTAAAGTACCTCTGATTAACCCCAAATAAAGTTCAGCTGTTCCAGTAGGTCTTTCCTGACATTTTCTTAGTCACATCCTACAGCAAAAGCCATGGTCAGCAGAGAGCTTCCAAAGCATCAGAGGGATTTCATTTTTAAGAGGTATCCAGTCAGGAGAAGGGTACAAAAGAATTTCCAAGGCATTAGATATACCATAGAACACAATGAAGACGGTCATCATCAAGTGGGAAAAATATGGCACAACAATGACATTACCCATATCTGGATGTCCCTCCAAAATTGATGAAAAGACAAGAAAACTGGTCAGGGAGGCTGCCAAGAGGCCTACAGCAATATTAAAGGAGCTGCAGGAATATCTGGCAAGTACTGGCTGTGTGGTACAACAATCTCCTGTATTCTTCATATGTCTGTGCTACAGGGTAGAGTGGCAAGATGGAAGCCTTTGCTTATGAAGAAAAACATCCAAGCCCAGGCTAAATTTTGCAAAAACATATCTGAAGTCTCCGAAAAGCATGCTGGAAAATGTTATGGTCTGATAAAACCAAGGTTGAACTTTTTGGCCAGAAATCCAAAATCTGTTTGGCGAAAAACAACACTGCACATCACCAGAAGAACACCATACCCACCGTAAAGCATGGTGGTGGCAGCATCATGCTTTGGCGTTGTTTTTCTTTAGCTGGAACAGGGGCCTTAGTCAAGGTAGATGGAATTATGAACAGTTCCAAATACCAGTCAATATTGGCACAAAACCTTCAGGCTTCTGCCAGAAAGCTAAACGTAAAGAGGAACTTCATCTTTAGCATGACAATAGCCCAAAGCATACATCCAAAGCAACAAAGGAATGGCTTCATCAGAAGAAGATTAAAGTTTTGGAATGACCCAGCCAGAGCCCAGACCTGAATCCCATTGCAAATCTGTGGGGTGATCTGAAGAGGGCTGTACACAGGAGATGCCCTCGTAAAATGACAGATTTGGAGTGTTTTTGCAAAGTAGAGTGGGCAAATATTGTCAAGTCAACATGTGCCATGCTGATAGACTCATACCCAAAAAGACTGAGTGCTGTAATAAAATCAAAAGGTACTTCTACAAAGTATTAGTGTAAGAGTGGGCACACTTATGCAACCATATTGTTTTAGTTTTTTTTATTTTCACTTCCCTCCACCTAAAAGATTTCAGTTTGTTGTACAACTGAGTTGTACAGTTTTTAAGTCACATTAAAGGTGGAAAATGTTCTGAAATTTATTTATCTTTTGTCTTTTTTTTTTTTTTACATTACAGAAACCTAACATTTTAACAGGTGTGTGTAGACTTTTTATATCCACTGTATATATCTATCTGCATAGGCAGTTATTTGGTAAAGGTGAAGTATCCCTTTAAGGGTTCCAACTCAAATCGTCTGACCCAGCAGTGAATGGATTATTCTTGTTATTGATGTGGATTGTCAATGCGTTACCCCTGAGCCTGGACTCTTCACTCTGTAGGTGGCTAAGAAAGCTGAAGAGAATCTGTCCCTGGCCCTGAGCTCTGAAAGCAACGAGAGGAGAGCAGCACTTTTATTTGCAGACACGCTCACACTGCTTTT
Source organism: Aquarana catesbeiana (assembly GCF_042186555.1). Classification (NCBI taxonomy): domain Eukaryota; kingdom Metazoa; phylum Chordata; class Amphibia; order Anura; family Ranidae; genus Aquarana; species Aquarana catesbeiana. The sequence goes on from NC_133334.1 coordinate 253,763,330, forward strand.
TGAAGGTTAGTCTCCAGGACAAAATAATTTTTCAACATGACATCTGGTGGAAAAGAGAACCTGAAGTCTGCCATGACAAAGGTTCTGCTACATTTGTTGTCCTGTCTTGCAGGTATTGCACGAATTGTGGAAACTCACCAACCTATACTGGAAACTTACTATGGCCCAGGGAGGCTGTACATGCTCATCAAACATCTGCAGGCAGAGTGTGATCGCCAGGTGGAGAGAATCGTGGACAAGTTCATGCAACAGAGAGATTATCAAAGAAAGGTGAGGAAAGATGGGAATGGAAAAGAGCCCAATTAGAGAAAGGAGACGAGAAAAAGGAATGGCGAGGGGAGATATGAATGGTGAGGTACCCAATCAGAGGAAGGTTTGGAGGAATGAGAATGGCAAGGAGCCTAATCAGAGAAATGTTAGAGAGATGGGACAATGAGGAATTCAATCAGTGAAGAGAGCTGAGAATGGTGAGGTACTGGAACCAAGAAAGGTAAGAAGAGATGGGAATGGTGAGGAGCCCAATCAGAGGAAGGTGAGGAGAGATGGGAATGCTGAGGTACCCAATCAGAGGAAATTGAAGAGAGATGGGAATGGTGAGGAACCCAAACAGAGAAAGCTAAGAGATGGGATGGTGAGGAGCCCAACCAGATGAGGGTAAGGCAAGATGAGGGATGTTTAGGAGACCAATCAGAGGAATTTGAGAAGAGTTGGGTATGTTGTATAGCCTAATCAGAGCAAGGTAATGGGAGATGGGGAGAAGTCCAGTTAGAGGAAGGTGAGGAGAGATGGGAATGGTGAGGAGCCCAGCCATAGAAAGGTGATGGGACAGTGAGTAGCCCAACCAGAGGAAAGTTAGGAGAGATTGGAAAGGTGAGGTATCCAATCAGAGGAAGGTGAAGAGAGATGGGAATGGCGAGGGACCCAAACAGAGAGATGGGGGGCAGTAATGAGTCTCAAAATAGTGTGTAAAGTTGTGAGTGGTTGAGAAGCATTATATGTGATAGCAGGTTTTTCACAAGCTGCCATTGTCAGGGCAAATCTCCCCATCCATAGGCCTTCTTATTCATGTTGTCATTGTGGGGTTGTACAGAGAAAAGAGTCAAGGTCATTCTCTCATGTTTTGTCCCCCAGTTCCAGCAGGTGCAGAACAGTATGATGAGATCTTTCTCCGGTGACAAGATTGAGCCCAGGTCAGTGCATCTCACTGTTGGTACTTAGTGGGGAACAATAACAGGTACACATACTTTTTGCCAAATTTTTATAGTATTTGTAGCGTTGTCACTTGCCAGACTCTACCATCACCATTTGTTCTCTGCAGCAGGCAACAAAATAAACAAAACTCTGTTCTTCCTGCCACTGAGTACTGCCTAGACAGACAGAATGAAGCTTTTTGAGACTATGTTTGCTCCCAGAGTTTGTGAATGTTCAGATTATAAGGAATGTGTGCTGGACATCCCTTTGATGCCATTTGTTTGGGGATTTTATCAAGTATAGAAGGTGCTACAGCTGTTATTTTAGCAGAGGATCAAAGCAGCACTATGCTTAGATCTGCCACCCCTTCTGGGTCTGTCCTTGACGCCTTTTTGACTTTCAGGTGTATGGTCATCAGAAAAGGATGCTCCATTTCTTATAACCTATACCAGAGGGGGTGCAGGTTTGGCGGTGGACTCTGATGGTGTGTTATAGCAGATGAGTGGACAAGTCTCAAAGTGTATTCTGATTGTATATTATAGCAGACTGAGGACAGATCTCTGGGTGTATTGTGAGGTTGTATTATAGCAGACAGGACCAGTGTTGGGGTGTCTCTAAGCGTGTATTGTAACAGACAGATGACTGGTATTGGGGTGTTTCTGAGCATGTATTATAGCAGAGAGAAGACAGATCTTGGGGTGGATTCTGAGGTTGTATTGTAGCACATGGGGACAGGTCTCAGGTGTATTCTGAGGGTGTATTACAGTAGACAGAGAATAAGTCTCTGGGTATATTCGGAGAGGTGTCTTATAGGAGACAGAGGGGACCAGCGTCGAGCGTATTCTGAGCATTTATTATAGCAGAAAGAAAAAGGATCTCTGAGTGTTTCTGAGCATGTGTTTTAGAAGACAGGGAACAGGTTTGGGGCTGTATTCTGGGGGTGTATTAGAGTAGATGGGGAAATATCTCGGGGTGTACTATAGCAGATAGGGGACCAGTGTCATGGTGTATTCTGGTTGTGTATTATAACAGACGGAGGACAGGTTTGGGGGTGTTTTCTGAGTGTGTATTATAGAAGATGGGGGTACAGGTCTTGGGATGTATTTTGAGGGTGTATTATAGAAGCTCGGGGATCGGTCTCCAGTTGCATTCTGAGGGTTTACTACAGCAGATGGGGAACAGGTCTCAGGGTGTATTCTAAGGGGTTATTATAGCAGATGGTGACCAGTGGCTGGGTGTATTCTGAATGTGTATTATAACATTGAGAGGACAGGTTTGGGGGTGTTTTCTCAGTGTGCATTATAGAGGAGTGTGCATTATAGATGGGAGACAAGCCTTGGGGTGTATTCTGAGGGATATAGCAGACAAGCAACCGGTCTTGGGGTTGATTTTGAAGGTGAATTATTGGAGTTTCTTATGTTGAATTCCATTAATGTTTTCTGTAATCCAGAGATTTGGACCCCATCCTTGGCGAGGTGACCCTGATGAACGCCCGCACAGAGCTCTACCTCCGTTTTATCAAGCGCCGGGTGATTTCAGACTTTGAAGTGGGGGATTCAGTTGCAGCTGAAGAGGTTAAACAAGGTACTTCCTCTGCCCGAGTATCACCAGATATTACAACACTCTCAGTGTCTGTAAAACTTATGCAGATTTACACAGCAGAGTGTTCAGCATTTAAACATTTAGTCTGCAAACATATTGGACATTATTACAGATTAGACAGGATAATTGGGCTCCATCCCACCTGACGCTTACTCTCTGTCATTTCAGAACATCAACAGAGTCTTGAGAAGCTACTGAAGCATTGTTTACTGAGCCGAACTATGCAGGAAGTGATTGGATACTACATCACCATGGAGGAGTATTACATGAGAGAGTCTGTCAATAAGGTAACCGTGGTCTCCACGGTTGGTGGGGGATTCACAATAGAAAAGAGGAAGATAAAGGTGCACAATCAGAATGGCACATGTGGGCAGTATTGTCCATCCAAAAAACTTCTGCAAATGTATTGTAACAGTGATGTTTTCTCCATGAGCCATTGTACAATCGACCAGTCTGGTTCCATCACAGAGGCCAGAGGTGGGGAACAGTATAGGCAGGTGTCAAAAAATAAGATGGGGTATGAAAATGGACTATTGAGGTTTTGGCTAGCCACAGCACTAATGTCATGGGATGATAAAAACACAAGACAATGGCCCTGTACTCAAAAAAAAAAAAAAAAAAAAAAAAAATTGTCTTTCAACCACCTTTGTACTTTTGCGTTACAGTAATTCGTTTGTGTTTACCTTTTGTACTGTACTAAACCTCCATTGTTTTGTTAATATTTCCTTGCCAGCACTTTCAAAAAAAAATATTGAAATAGAAAAAAATGGCTGTTTAACTGTTTAATTCATTTGTGCAGTATAATCAAACTAAACAGTCTTTAGGCTCGGTTTACATACAGTATATTCGAATCGGATGTGTTGTGAACCAGACCGGCTTTCAATGAAGTCGGTTCACATCTATGCTGGTTGTCGTGCAAATTAAAAAAGGGTCCTGTGCAATTTTCAGTCTGCTTCAGGTTGATTTATGTGTCAAATTCGCCTCTGAACCGCTAAATGGAAACTGCACCAGACTCTGCACAGAAACTGGCCCTGCATATATGTGAACCCAGCCTTAAAGTGGAATTCCAGCTTACACAAAACTGATTCCTCCCTCCTCTTAACACCTAGGTTCATAAACCTGTAAGAAAGATGTACTGTATATACTTACCCATTTTCAGGTTGCTCCGGTCTGGTCACAAGATCTCCCATGTCAGCCAGCAGCGGCTGCGGGGATAGGAGAGCATGTTTTCCGAAAACAACCAGTAAAGCCTGGAGCGGTGGGGTCACCCCTAGGCTTTAATAGCCCTTCAGTTGTTGGCACTCACTCCTCTCTTCTGCAGTAACACTGGCTGACACGGGGGAGTGGGATCACATGACTAGCCTGAAAATAGGTATGTATATACATCTTTCTTACACCAGTTAGTTAGCATAGGGGTTAAGATGGGGAAGGGGATAATTTGGTGACTAGTTGGCTGTAACAGTAGGGTGGTCGTTGCACAAGCAGTTGGTGTAGTTACTTGGTTAGATGTAAGCTGGAATTCCACTTTAATAAATATACCTTCAGCTAGCCTTTCCCAATGCCTTTATCGTGGATAAACCCTCAAAATGATTTTCAGGTTTCGGGGAACCCCAGTTAAAAATGTAATATGTACAGCTCACAGTACATTAGCTACACCACATTTGTGGTTAGTGGAATCCATGCCATGTTACACCAGTGGTCAGTGCAGTTTCCCCATACTTTGGTGGTCACTGGGAAGAATGCTCCCTCTATTGGTGGTCAGTGAGATGAATGCTCCTCTTACACACAGCTAACTTGATCATTGGTGCCAGTGGTTACTTACCTGAGAAGCCAGAGAAGTTCCACTGGTTCCATGCCACTGGTTCTGTGGAATGGCCACAATGCCAGGCACCATCAGGCGGGAGACCAATTCACATATGTTTACTATTAAAGGAACTCCTAGCAACCTCTGGAGGGACCCTGGTTGAGAAAGGCTGCTTAAGCATATTGCCAGTTAGAAGCAGCAGAACACTTGTGACAGCACATTCTTCATTCTTTTAGCATTGCAGGAAACTGTCAGGAATTTAATAGGCATATCCTGTCTACTCCTGCTTCTGATGATTGAATTACATTGATGATGTCATCAGGGGGCAGGGTATAGGAACAAGAAAAATTATTGATCATTTATACCTCCACTAATATGGTGACCAGCTTACTGTGAATGGACAAATTGGGCTTTGGCAAAACGCAGCCGCATAATATTTCCTGCACATACTATATGCTAGGCACTATGAGAAACCCAATCAACAGTTTTAGAGCACCATACTGGGATTACTGTTATGGAGGGTTGCCAAAAATGTCTATGCTAAGGAACTGATCTCAGGGTAGCCTGGAAAAAGAGAAGGGGGTGGAGGATGGGGGCGGATGTCACTGCATATACCAGGCCCTGCTCATTAACAACAAAGAATAAAGTCACATAATTCTGCTTATATGCCTCTCCATCCTTTGCAGGCCGTGGACATGGATTCCTATGAGAGGGGGCAGCTGACTTCCAGTATGGTGGACGATGGCTTCTACATAGTGAAGAAATGTATTGGACGTGCTCTGTCCAGCTCCAGCATAGACTGCCTGTGTGCCATGATTAACCTCTCCACCACCATGTTGGAGGGAGATTTCCGGTAACTCTGGGCTATACCCCCGTAATGTATGGAGGGGCTGACAGGTTTGCTGTTTGTGTCATACTCATAATGGCAAAAAAATGAGAAATGTATGTGCTGTATCAAACACTTTTTGTTGTTTGGCTAAAAAAATAGCAAAAAATGTTTATCTTGCCTTTTTGGAAAGGGGGTCTAACCTATCATCTCTGTATCCCTCCCCCTGCTGCCATTACTGTGTGTTTCAATGCAATCCCTTTCTCATGAAAACACTTCTGACCCCATCTCTCTCCATCACCCCAGGGAGGTTCTGTGTAACAAGTTAAGGATGGGTTTCCCAGCCACCACCTTCCAGGACATCCAGCGTGGTGTCACCAGTGCGGTCAACCTCATGCAGAGCAGTCTCCAGCAGGGAAAGTTCGATACTAAGGGCATAGAGAGCAACGATGAGGCCAAAATGTCTTTCCTGGTGAGAGCGGGGAACTGTGTAATGGGGAAGGTGGAGGGGAACCAACCTGTCACCGCTTACCTGATTGTAACTTCTCTCTTCCAGGTCTGTCTTAATAACGTGGAGGTTTGCAGTGAGAACATCATGACTCTGAAGAAGAATCTGGAGGTAGGCCGGGGTTTATAACAAGGGGCATAGTTAACAGCTGAGCTGCCCAAGTCTCTTCACGCTACATGCCAGATGTAGAATATGTTCTGAGATATCTTAACCTACAGATTTACAAGGACTGTCTGCAATGCCCTTACCATGAGAACTTTGTTTATTCTTGCATTTGAGAAATAGGAGTGCGCAGCTATGTGCTCTTCCAGTTCTTGATTCGGCTGTCACTGACAGTATCATACCACCTTCAGGATCCATTACTGGCACTTCTGGGTTTCACCTGGAGCTCCAACTCCGCAACCAATCAGGAGATAGCTCTCCTGATTGGTGCCAGAATTGCAAAGGGTCTTGTGGTTCCTCTATATAATACTAATTGTTCCCCCCCCCCCCCTCATCATCCTCTCTATAATAATAATTGTCACCCCCACCCCCATTCGTCATCCTCTATATAATACTAATTGTTCCCCCACTCTTCATCCTCTAACTCTATGGTTTCCTTCTAGAATGACTGCAGGAAGCTCTTTAACACAGAATCTGGAAGTGACCAAGCCAAGGCCAAGATTGACAGCTGTCTTTGTGACATGGCGTCTGTTTCTAACAAGTTCCGAGACCTACTGCAGGTAAATCTGAGCCCCTTGCCCTCTCCTCTAGCCCTATGTTGGTGCTCCGTGTTCTTTTCTGACGCACCTATGTTATTCACCATACAGGAGGGTCTGGGAGAGTTGAACAACACAGCCATCAAGCCACAAGTGAAGCCCTGGATTAACCTTTTCCTGTCTGTATCACACAATATTGAGGAGGTAAGTGAATGTTGATGGTAGGTGAGTGTCATCATGTTGGGATGTTTATCTGCTTCTCATTCTGATATCTGCTTTAGGAGGAATTTAATGACTATGAAGCTAATGACCCTTGGGTGCAGCAATTCATAGTGAACCTGGAGCAGCTTATGTCTGAGTTCAAGGTAAGTACAAGGCTGCTCTGACCGGCCTGTTGTTGGGCTTGTGATCATCCCTGGGTACATGTTGTGGTGATGGTTATGACCTTTGCTGGGTACATGCTGTGTTGCCAGGGTTATGACCGTCCTTGGGTACATGCTGAGTTTCCATTCCCAGGTACGAACTGTGTTGATGGCTTTATGACCATAGTTGGGTTCATGCTGTGTTGCTGGGGTTATGACCATTGCTGGGTACATGCTGTGTTATGACAGTAGTTCGGTACATGCTGTGTTTATGACCGTTGCTGGGTACATGCTGTGTTGCTGGGGTTATGACAGTAGTTGGGTACATGCTGTGTTGCTGGGGTTATGACTGTTGCTGGGTACATGCTGTGTTGCTGGGGTTATGACAGTAGCTGGGTACATGCTGTGTTGCTGGGGTTATGACCATTGCTGGGTACATGCTGTGTTATGACAGTAGTTCGGTACATGCTGTGTTTATGACCGTTGCTGGGTACATGCTGTGTTGCTGGGGTTATGACAGTAGCTGGGTACATGCTGTGTTGCTGGGGTTATGACAGTAGTTGGGTACATGCTGTGTTGCTGGGGTTATGACCGTTGCTGGGTACATGCTGTGTTGCTGGGGTTATGACAGTAGCTGGGTACATGCTGTGTTGCTGGGGTTATGACAGTAGTTGGGTACATGCTGTGTTGCTGGGGTTATGACAGTAGTTGGGTACATGCTGTGTTGCTGGGGTTATGACCGTTGCTGGGTACATGCTGTGTTGCTGGGGTTATGACAGTAGCTGGGTACATGCTGTGTTGCTGGGGTTATGACAGTAGTTGGGTACATGCTGTGTTGCTGGGGTTATGACCGTTGCTGGGTACATGCTGTGTTGCTGGGGTTATGACAGTAGCTGGGTACATGCTGTGTTGCTGGGGTTATGACAGTAGCTGGGTACATGCTGTGTTGCTGGGGTTATGACAGTAGTTGGGTACATGCTGTGTTGCTGGGGTTATGACCGTTGCTGGGTACATGCTGTGTTGCTGGGGTTATGACAGTAGCTGGGTACATGCTGTGTTGCTGGGGTTATGACAGTAGTTGGGTACATGCTGTGTTGCTGGGGTTATGACCATTGCTGGGTACATGCTGTGTTATGACAGTAGTTCGGTACATGCTGTGTTTATGACCGTTGCTGGGTACATGCTGTGTTGCTGGGGTTATGACAGTAGCTGGGTACATGCTGTGTTGCTGGGGTTATGACAGTAGTTGGGTACATGCTGTGTTGCTGGGGTTATGACAGTAGTTGGGTACATGCTGTGTTGCTGGGGTTATGACCGTTGCTGGGTACATGCTGTGTTGCTGGGGTTATGACAGTAGCTGGGTACATGCTGTGTTGCTGGGGTTATGACCGTAGTTGGGTACATGCTGTGTTGCTGGGGTTATGACCGTTGCTGGGTACATGCTGTGTTGCTGGGGTTATGACAGTAGCTGGGTACATGCTGTGTTGCTGGGGTTATGACAGTAGTTGGGTACATGCTGTGTTGCTGGGGTTATGACAGTAGTTGGGTACATGCTGTGTTGCTGGGGTTATGACCGTTGCTGGGTACATGCTGTGTTGCTGGGGTTATGACAGTAGCTGGGTACATGCTGTGTTGCTGGGGTTATGACAGTAGTTGGGTACATGCTGTGTTGCTGGGGTTATGACCGTTGCTGGGTACATGCTGTGTTGCTGGGGTTATGACAGTAGCTGGGTACATGCTGTGTTGCTGGGGTTATGACAGTAGCTGGGTACATGCTGTGTTGCTGGGGTTATGACAGTAGTTGGGTACATGCTGTGTTGCTGGGGTTATGACCGTTGCTGGGTACATGCTGTGTTGCTGGGGTTATGACAGTAGCTGGGTACATGCTGTGTTGCTGGGGTTATGACAGTAGTTGGGTACATGCTGTGTTGCTGGGGTTATGACCGTTGCTGGGTACATGCTGTGTTGCTGGGGTTATGACAGTAGCTGGGTACATGCTGTGTTGCTGGGGTTATGACAGTAGCTGGGTACATGCTGTGTTGCTGGGGTTATGACAGTAGTTGGGTACATGCTGTGTTGCTGGGGTTATGACAGTAGCTGGGTACATGCTGTGTTGCTGGGGTTATGACAGTAGTTGGGTACATGCTGTGTTGCTGGGGTTATGACCATTGCTGGGTACATGCTGTGTTATGACAGTAGTTCGGTACATGCTGTGTTTATGACCGTTGCTGGGTACATGCTGTGTTGCTGGGGTTATGACAGTAGCTGGGTACATGCTGTGTTGCTGGGGTTATGACAGTAGCTGGGTACATGCTGTGTTGCTGGGGTTATGACAGTAGTTGGGTACATGCTGTGTTTATAACCGTTGCTGGGTACATGCTGTGTTGCTGGGTACATGCTGTGTTGCTGGGGTTATGACAGCAGCTGGGTACATGCTGTGTTGCTGGGGTTATGACAGTAGTTGGGTACATGCTGTGTTTATAACCGTTGCTGGGTACATGCTGTGTTGCTGGGTACATGCTGTGTTGCTGGGGTTATGACAGCAGCTGGGTACATGCTGGGTTTACAAATGTATCTGGAGAGAATTTACAGCTGATATTTCTGTCTCTGCAGGCTGGACTCTCCGCCATCATTTATGAGAATCTCACCAGTCTGCTGACCAGTCTCATTGCCATGGTGCTGGAGAAGGTCATCCTGAAATCCACATTTAGCCGGGTGAGGCTAAACATTGACCATCGGGGGCATTCTTTAAGTCCTATTTTATTTTTTAAGCTTTTGTGATTTTTGTAAAAAAAAAAAAAAAAAAAGAGCAAGGCCATTTTTAATAGACATTACCAGATAAATTTATGTATGTATGTATTAAAGCTGAACTCCAGCCTAAATTGTTTTTTTTTTTTTAATCCTCACATTTGTAGAAAGTCCTCTTCTGTGCATCTCCTCAAAGGAGTTGTAAAGTCAAAAGTTTTTTTTTATATGCATTAAGATAAAAAGCCTTCTGTGTGCAGCAGCCGCCCCAACACCTCCTGATAACTTACCTGAGCCCCCTCTCTATCCAGCGATGTCCACGCCATTTAAGACTCTTTATCTTGATTGGCTGAGACTCAGCAGCGGTGCCATTGGCTTCCGCTGCTGTCAGTCAGCCAATCAGGAGAGAGAGGGGGCCAGGCCACAGCTCCATGTCTGAATGGACACCAGGAGCTGTGACTGCTGTGGGGGGAATCGACAGGAGGGAGGGGCCAGGAGCACAGAAGAGGGACCCAGGAAGAGGAGGATCCGAGTTGCTCTGTGCAAATCCATTGCACAGAGCAGGTAAGTATAACATGTTTGTTATTTTTATTGATAAAAAAACAAAACCTTACAATAACTTTTAATGTAACCTCTAGAAGCTGCAGCAGCTATCTTGAGCCTGTCTTCCTATCCTGTCTGAATAACTTTAATCATCATTAATCCCCTCTCCTCCTTATCCATACTGTCCTTGGTCTCCTCTTACAGATATTCGCTTTCTCTAACATCAGCCACTGTTGCTCTTCAACATGTGTGAGTGTAATCGCTAGGGCTGGATCTGGTCACTGTACTACTGTTTCTGAGCATTATATGAAAGAGCACGTCCTCGGTATCCCTTTAGACATGCATGCTCCCCCCTGCTGGCCACTTAATGCTGCAGACTTTACCTGTCCAATATGTTCAGCTGCTTGATTACACTCTACAACCCCTGGTAAAAGTATGGAATCGCCACTCTTGGAAAATGTTCATTTAATGACTAATTACAGACATGCTTAAAAACTATTTTCATTTAGCATTCCAGCCTTCTGGCTTTCAGAAACACTTAAAAAAAAGAAAATTGTAGTCAGTTGCAACTGTTTTTACAGATCAGAGGAAAAAAATTGGAATCACTCAATTCTGAAGAAAATATTATGGAATCACCATGTACTTTGCAGAGCTCTGCTTCAGATTACATCCTGAAAAAATGATGTCATCATCACCAAACATCCTTTAAATTGATGGAATAAGAAAAGTGTCCAAAATCTCAATATAAACTTGTGCATGATTCTATTTTTTTTTCCTCTGCTTGATCTGCAAAGTTACAACTGACTACAGTTTTCTTTCTTTTTTTTGTTAACTGTTTCTTAAAGCCAGAAGGTTGGCATGTTAAATGAAAGTCATTTTGAGGCATGTCTGTGATTAATTGTGTAGAAAAAAAAAAAAACTAAACAATTGAATGAACATTTTCCAAGAGTGGTGATTCCATACTTTTTGCCAGGGGTTGTATTAGCACATCTAAAGGTATGCTGGGGATGTGTCCTTTCAAATAACGTTTGAGGCAGGGCGATGTGACATTTTCAGGGGCCTACCAGCCCCTCATACAAAATTCAATCTTACGACTGAGCTAAGATGAGCAGAAAGACCCAATGATGTCACCGGGTCCCAAAGGAGGTATTTCTTGCAAATGAAAAATATTAATTGCATGTTGATTGTGGGGGGGAAGGGGACGCAAGGCTGAAGTTCAGCTTTAAGATAACAAAAAAATATTATATCTGATCTAATCTGTGATTGGGATTGTGACGGTTTATCCTTGTTTGTGTCTCTGCATGAGTGTAGCTCGGTGGTCTTCAGTTTGACAAAGAACTGCGCTCCCTTATTGCTTATCTCACCACGGTGACAACGTGGACCATTCGTGACAAGTTTGCTCGACTTTCCCAGATGGCGACAATTCTGAATTTGGAGAGGGTGAGGAGTGCTTAGTGCTGGTCTGTCTTGGTCATTATTTGGTGGATTATTCCCTATAGCTGTACACAGGGCTTTTTTTCAGGGGGAACTTGGTGGAACTCAGTTCCACCACCTCTGGCTCAGACCCTTTGGTGTCTGCTCACCACAATCACTTGGAAACACAGAAGTCTGGTTTCTGTGTTTTACAAGTGACAGCTCTGAACCCTGTATGTAATGCAATCCTGTATTTAATGCCCCTTTAAGACCCTCCTACTGTTTTTCGTGAAATTTGACTGAACACACCCACTATTTGATGTCATGTGTAGGGGGGGGGGGGGTTGTGTTGCCGTGGTTAAGTTCCAGCACCTATTGTTTGAGAAAAAAAGCCCTGGCTGTACATGAGGGGTTTGATGGAGAGGAGCCAGGGTGGATTTGATTTTAAATCACTAGTAAAAGGCTTGATTTAAATCTACTCAATTTAAATCAGAATTTTTAAAGAGCAGCTGTCATCTCTGTCCCCCACCGGCTCCTCCACTGACCCGCTGTTGACTCACCAACAGTCCCATTCACTTTAATGGGACGGCTGGTAATGCGGCAGTGACACAACAAAGTGAGGGACGTGGTGGCAGCAGGTGAGTGGATGCCCACTAACAGGTGCTGCTATGATGTATCTGAAATGACAGGTGCTCTTAAACTGTAAGCACTTATTCTTGCTGGTAGTTAGAATCTTTAATATTTGCAAACAAAATTAAGGTTTCCTATTTTTAGAATAATAAGTTATCAGGTAAGTAAAACAGCGATATCAGAAACTATTTTAGGTTAATCACACATAGTTGGAAAACTACTCTTTTTTATTTAATTAAAACAACGTTGCCAGTGCATGTTTTCTTAGCTTGCAGAATATACAGTCTCGTGCTACATAACTGCTGAATAAACTAAATTATTAATGTATCCCAAACAGAAAACTATCTTTAGATAGATTTTTACTCTAAATCATTTTATTAAAATAAATTTGATAAAAATCTTTTTTTCTTTTTTATTAAAAAAATAAATAAATCGTCAATTTTATCCACCCTGGGTCACATGATTTCAATGTAAGGCCATAGGGCTACATGGACTGTGAGATTGAGCAGTTCAGGGAAATGTATGTGATGATAAAGAGATAACCATCTCTCAGTAGCAGAGAGATTTAAGAGAAGTATGTTTTTTTTTTTTTACTAATCATACTTATCTAGGTGGATGCAGCATCAGACCAATGCTGCAGCTGTCCCCTGGCGTCTCTGCACTGAGAACCGAGTCACCGAACATCACCGATGGCTCGGTTCTCACTCCTCCCCGAGCGGAGAGATGCTGCCTGTCAGTCAGCATCTCTCCTGCTCTGATCCTCCACACTCATTGGAGCGATGAGCTGTGGAGGGGTGGGGAGTGGCCGTCTCAGCAGGTCCCTGAGGCTGTCATCAGTTAAGGTAGCTGGCGGATCCAGACGTCGGGATGATGCGGTGCCTCGACTGATAGCAGTGATGACAGCGGACTTATGACCGCTCTCTGCTGAAAGTGGGTCACAGGAGTGCAAAATGAATTGCACTCCTGTGACCCTTAGGAGAAGCCCAGCCTAAAAAGCCTCAGGCTCGACTTCTCCTTTTAATCACCAGTATGGCCAGAGGCTGTTTAAAGGTGATGAACCTGAATGGCTGAAGAGACCTGACACTAGTTGGCCCATTCTAGTGATTTATCATTATATTTATTTCAGCTGGGGATTTCCTGTTCTTTCTTCTATATATCCTTTTCACGTTCGATATTTGCTTGTTGCTGATGCTATTTTCTCTCCAGGTGACTGAAATCCTGGATTACTGGGGACCCAATTCCGGGCCTTTGACCTGGAGACTCACCCCTGCAGAGGTACGACAAGTTCTGGCTTTACGTATAGACTTTCGCAGTGAAGACATCAAACGTTTGCGGCTGTAAATGGTTACAACCTTACTGAATGGACAAACTCCTATAGGATGGAGATGGCTCCGGCCCCAACCAGAAGAGGATACAAACTGAGCTGATAGCCGGCTCTTTACAGACACGGGACTAAGAGACTTCAATGGGGACACAATGTAACCAGTGATCAATCTTTATTCTCTATATTTTGGGGTCACTCCTTGATTAAGGCACTTTTACTTACAAAATGATTACTGTCCTGAGCATATATTATATACCGTATAATAAAGTAACAGTTTTTTTTAATAAAAAGATTATAAAACCAAAATCACAGAACCCTACTATGCACCTGGAACATAGCGAGGAGCCATCCCTATCTTAGATATTTTTATTGACAGCTGCTTGGTGTATGGTGGCAAAAAGGATTAGCGGCTTCCATTATTAATTCCCATAGATTATATTCATGTTCGCACACAACCCCTCCACTAGTACAGAGTATGTCCCTGATCATCATAGATTCCAAGCTCCAGCTGTAAAAAGTATGTAATCCGCTCCTATGTCTTCCGCCATATGTCACCGATCATCAGGGATCCCCGTCTCCCACTGTACAGAAAACATCTTGGTATCCAGCTGTACAGAGTGCACACTGCAGCGTTCCAGGCCCTAAAACACATTGGACTGGTCACCAGGATGAAAACAATTTCTGTAGTACACTACAGATATTTAAAGTGGGTCTGGATTCAGACAACCTTATCCTTCAACTGTAATAATAAAAAAAAAAATTGTAATTGTGAACAGGCAGGCTTTTTTAAGCAGAAACAATGCTACGTCTCTTCTGCATTAAAGCTTCTTAACTGCCTATTCACACAGTACACTGAGCTGCGCACATGCAGCTTAGTGTACACTTTCGGCATCTGTTGAGATGAATAAACTCTCGCGCAGGCGAGGGAGTGACATTATCTTGGCCTTGCCAATAAAAGCAGCAAATAAGGGAGGTACAGAACACCACAATGCTGGAATTAAACTCCTTCCTGCTGGCAGGAGCTGGTCCTTTTTAACAGATCATACATGGGCTTCCCGATTACGTGATCCAGAGTCCATCCTACCAGCTCTCAAGCAACACTAGAGGGAGGATTTATTAAAACTGGAGCACACAATCTGCTGCAGCTGTGCAAACAGCTTCCAAACTTTGGCTGTTCAATTAAGCTTTGAGACTAAGGGCTCTTTCACACGGGGCGGATCAGTGATGATCCGCCCTGTGAACACCCGCTTGCTCAGCGGGGATCGCTCCGCCGATCCCCGCTGAGCAAGAAAATGACAGGTCCATCGCTGCACACTGTGCAGCGATGGACCTGTCAGAGTGCCGCTCTCCCCTATGGGGGATCGGATGATGACGGACCGTAGAGTCTGTCGTCACCCGATCCGAAAACGGATGGAAAAGTAGGGTTTTCCTCCGTTACACTTTTCGGATCGGAGCGGGTCAGATGTCAGCGGACATGTCACCGCTGACATCCGACGCTCCATAGGGATACATGTATGTCCGTTTTTCATCCGAAAACAGAAGGATGAAAAACAGGCATACGGATCCCCCGTGTGAAAGAGGCCTTTAACCTAGAAGCTGATTGGTCACTATGCAGAGCTGCACCAGATTCTTTGTGCTCCAGTTTTAGTAAATCCCTCTATGGGTGACTGGGAGCTATCAGTCAAAGTGTTGGGGGGTGTCAACTGCGCACTCTCCCAGCACATCACAGAGATGTCTGTTGAACCTCCATGCTATCCCATATGTGTATGGCTGGTGTTAAAGCAGAGCTCCACCTAAAAGGGGAAGCTCAGCTTGTTTGCCTGCCTCCCCCCCGGCTGCCACAATTGGCACCTTTCGAGGGGGAGCATGTACCTGGTTTTGACAGGTACCTACTTCCACTTCCGGGTGACTTTGCCGCAAACTCAGCAGGAAGTTTGGCCCTCTCCTCCTTCCCCCCACCACTAGGCCATTCACAAAGCGCAGCAGGCAACCGGCTGTGAAGCCGCAAAGCTTTAATGCTGGTTTCCCTTAGCTGACGTGTAGCTGCTGACTTTTATTTTTTTTATGCTGGAGCTCTGCTTTAAGGAGTAAAACTGTCTGGGACAAGCCAGTTGTAAATGATATCACACTGACAGTGAACATTCTGCTATTGCTCCTTTGCTCAGGTTCACTTAGTCTTCCACTGCACAGTACCATGTTGCTGAAAGGGGCTATATTTGTATATAAAATATAAACATGTTAGTAAAACGGGGTAATACTTCCTGTTCCCTTGACTCTGCCTCATGATACCACCATCAATGTAATCCCGTGACCATGGGAGGGAGCTGCTCTCCTGCCAGGCTCCAAGAACAGAGGAGGTGCAGGCCCTGTCGGTGCGTGGAAGGGACTGACATTTACTCTTTTCCAGCAGCCTCTTGGCATATCCATGTCAGATATCCCAGGAGGCATCCACTTACAGACATTCACTGAAGGAAGGCAGACCCAGCTACACATTGGCGGAGGCAGGCTCCAACAAAGATGGTCGGCTCCCAATGACATAAGGGAAGAAGATAGCAGTACCAGACCTATCATGCGGTAGTGGAGTGAAGGATCACTAGCAGGACAGCACTAGATTCACTGGGCGGATATGTTATTTGAGGGGCTAAAAAAGCAAAATGAACCCCCAGGTTGGAAGTTTCTCTCTCAACAACAGGGTTTCCTGTCATTCTCTTGAACCCCCCCACACACACACACACACACACACACACACCTCCCCCCAAAAAATTACATGCCAAATGTGGCATGTACGGGGTCGAGGAGCGCCAAAACGGAAGTTCTTGGGTGGGTGGAACTCCGTTTTAAGGTAAAAAACCTTCAGATTTCCCAGCCCCCCCCTTATACTTACCTGAGCCCAATCTTAAACCAGTTCTGTGCACAAGAGCAATGGCTCTCCTCACTGGAGATTGAGGCAGCAGCACGAGCCATTGCCAAGCTGCATTTTGTGTGTCTATGGTGGCACTCAGAGGTGGGAGGAGTGCTGGCAGGGGATCCCAGAAAAGGAGGATCAGAGATGCTCTGTGCAAAACCATTGCATAGAGCAGGCACGACATTTATTATTTAAAAAAAAAAAAAAAAAATCCTGTTAATTTGCAGTTCAGTGAGTAAAATAAATATTTGATTCTACATGAGCCACTCCTTTATTGCCTTGGCTGTATGTTTAGGGTCATTGTCATGCTGGAAGACCCATCCACGACCCATCTTCAGTGTTCTGGCTGAGTTAAGAAGGTTCTCATCCAAGAGAAACAGCCCCAAAGCATCGTGTTTCCACCTCCGTGCTTGACTGTAGGGATGGTTTTCTTTGGAGGCAGAATAATACTGACTGTGACCCTAACACAGAGAGTCGAGTTAATGCCAAAGAGCTCAATTTTGGTCTCATCTGGCCACAGCACTTTCTCCCAATCCTTCTCTGAATTATTTAGACGTTCATTGGCATGCCTGTACATGTGCCTTCTTGAGGAGGGGGACTCGCTGTGTTTGGGGGAAGAAAAAATGCTGACTATGACCATAAGAACACCATTCCTACAGTCAAGTACGGAGGTGGAAACATTATGCTTTGGAGCTGTTTCTCTGTTAAAGGTACATACTGACTTTGCCACATTGAGGGGCCAATGAATAGGGCCATGCATTGTAAAATCTTGGATGAGAACCTTCTTCCCTCAGCCAGAACACTGAAGATGGGTCTTCCAGCATGACGATGACCCAAAACGTACCGCCAAGGCAACAAAGGAGTGGCTCAAGAAGAAGCACATGAAACTTCGAGTTGCCAAGCGACAGCCAAGAAACCTTAAGGATTTTGAGATCTGTAAAGAAGAGTGGGCCAAAATCCCTCCTGAGATGTGTGCAAACCTGGCCACCAACTACAAGAAACGTCTTACCTCTGTGATTGCCAACAAGGGTTTCTCCACCAAGTACTAAGTCATATTTTGCTTGGGGATCAAATACTTATTTTACTCATTGAACTGCAACTCAAGTTATAAAATTTGTATCGTGTTTTTTCTGGATTTTTGGTTGATATTCTGTCTCTGTCATTTAAAATACATGTATGATACAAATTATAGACCCTTCATTTCTTTGTAAGTGGGCAAACTTACAAAATCTGCAGGGGATCAAATAATTATGTCCATCTGTTACCTACTGTCCTTACCTGTGTGTTCTCCAGTAGTCTCTGTATGGTGTTTTTCTGCTCTGGCTCCTTTGTTAGTACATAGAGGAAGCCGCCCCCTCCAGCCCCGGCCAGGCTCTGCCCATACACGTGTGGCTCTAACGTGTCCATTATCCTGCGTACAGCCTGTGGCTCACAGCCCGGTGCCATGCACTTCTTCTGCCGCCAGTACGTGGACAGACAGTGACCCAGCTGTTCCATGGCCCCTGTGGGAGAATATCACACATCAGATCTGTGAGCATATTTTCTATAAACCCATTGCCCTCTGGTGTCTCATCATCTCCTGTAGAATGTCTGCAGTTTGTGGCCATCTCCAATGGTATGTCTGCAGTCTCTGAACGGTTCCTGTGGTATGACTGCAGTCTCTGACCATCTTCTGTAGTATGTCTGCAGTCTCTGACCGTCTTCTGTAGCATGTCCGCAGTCTCTGACCGTCTCCTGTAGCATGTCCGCAGTCTCTGACCGTCTCCTGTAGCATGTCCGCAGTCTCTGACCGTCTCCTGTAGCATGTCCGCAGTCTCTGACCGTCTCCTGTAGCATGTCCGCAGTCTCTGACCGTCTCCTGTAGCATGTCCGCAGTCTCTGACCGTCTCCTGTAGCATGTCCGCAGTCTCTGACCGTCTCCTGTAGCATGTCCGCAGTCTCTGACCATCTCCTGTAGCATGTCTGCAGTCTCTGTCAGCAGCATTACATTCTCTGAATATTATGTGCAGCCCTTTAGTGATGTCATTGGTCACACTTGAGGAAGGAAGTTGACCACTACTGCTCTAACCTATCTGCATACAAACGTGAATTTTCTGTCCAGGTGAATTAATTATAAACAACAAGAACATTTCTAAAAACGGTTGAACTGGAAATTGATACTATGTATGAACCAAACATAACTCACCAGTACGGAAAGCTCTGGCACACAGCTCAGCGTTGCTCACTAGTGCGTCCACGTTCAGCATGATATCTGGAAGCCGAGCATACCAATTTCGCAAAACATCCTGAATGGAGAAAACAGAGGTTGTCCTGGAGACAGGTTGGGGGAGTTCACCAAGTGAAACAAAGCTGTAATGCTGCCATGGCACATGGAAACGGACCCTACAGTGCCTCACAGTGATACAACAAGGGATGGCTAACTGGGAAGTTTAGACCCAAGAGGCAAAATGATGTTGATCAGCTGCTACAGAAAGCACAAAATACATTTCTTATTGTATTAATGAATATAAGTTCTACTCGTTGATTCATATGTCTAGATATTTTAGAAAAACAGAGATTGTTTTTTTTCACTGTGGTGAATGTGTGATGAGGAGCACGTACCTGCAGAAGATTGCGGGCCAGTCTTGTCTTCCCAGTATAAACCAGCAGCAGGTGTTTGTTTATCATTTCCATAAACCCCTCTGGCAGTTCCATCCGTTCCACAGTCACCTGAAGGGGCAGTGCAGGAGCAGAGCGTCCAATCTTCACCCCTGGAATAAGCCCCCCGACTTGGTCCTGCCAGCCTCCACCTGAGAGGAGACAGCGATCACTAAATGGAGAGCACTTCTTCCACTAAGTAGAGGGACAACATCCCACTATTACTCACCTGTAGTAAGGACTTGTTCCAGATGCAGCACTGCATGAATTAGAGATTCGGCATCTGATGAGCGTCCTGACACCTCGTAAAGAACCGCCATCACTGCTCCAGCCAGGATACTGCTGGTACCTTTAGGAAAAGGTTCATATGATTGATGTACCAGAGACGGAAGTCTACAGTCTCCAGCACAGAGGATGCCAGTTGCACAGAATTCTGATTGGAAGGGCTTGAAGAACTGGCTGAGGACCTTACTCCACCATTCATTTTTTAGGATATTATGAAAGAAGTGGTGTGAAACTCTGCACATGCCACAAAGACTTACAGCACCCGGCTGCTCCAGGCACATAACAAATTACTCATTCATGGTGTACAGACCTCAGCGGTCGTGTAAATGAGGTCTAAAGCATTGTCTATGTTGATGTCATCAGAAAGTGGCTGGTCTTTTGTGCGAGTGGATCAGTATTGTCCACACACAGAGTTAATCCTGTACTATCCTGCAGATGATGGACGGGTTTTCTTCTACTATTATAACTGCACATTCCCCCCACAGACCTGACAGGCAGCCCAATGATCAAGTGAAGGAGTGTGCATTAGGTCCTGTGTGGATGGACATTGGACTTCTGTCAACCACATCAGTTTGCAACACTCATGAGATCATTCAGAGTTCATTGACAGATGCACATGGAATGCAAATGACCCCATTCAAACTTGCAGCTGACCTCCTGAATTGCATTTGACCCCTTCTGACCCGCACTTGACTCCCTTCTGACTGGCAGCTGACCTGCTCCAAGTGCTGTCAGCCTGCAGCAGGAAGTGCTGTTACTGGCAGGACCCCTCCCCCCCCCCCCCCCACAGCTCCCAACTTATACTAACCTGAGCTTGATCCTGGTCCAGCGCTGTGCGCGAGAGCAGTGCCTCTCTCTGCCCTTTCCCTCCTTATAGGCTTTGAGACAGCAGTGGTAGTGGTACTGCTGTAGAGCATGTGAGTTTGACATTTGTTAATTTTTTTTAAAAAA
Source organism: Aquarana catesbeiana (assembly GCF_042186555.1). Taxonomy (NCBI): domain Eukaryota; kingdom Metazoa; phylum Chordata; class Amphibia; order Anura; family Ranidae; genus Aquarana; species Aquarana catesbeiana. The sequence continues at coordinate 253,783,754 of NC_133334.1, forward strand.
ATGATGGGTTTACAATCACTTTAGGCTGAACTGGGGGGGGCAGCAACCCAATTTGTCACTCACCCAAACCAGACCCATGCGGCAGATAGGACCACGTCTGCAACTCGATACCTCCACCATACTTCCCAGAGAGCTGCTCGGACAAGGCTTTCTCTGATGTCAGCTCCACAGTCCCCGAACAGATGAAGGCAGCTTTAAGCAATGCCCCTGAGGAGGTGAAGACAATACGAGGTTAGCAACACCCACATGACACCATCCCCTGAGCAGCCTCATTGTGACCATCACCTGGAGCCTGCGGCTGGCAGTAATCCTGCATATCCGAGAGACTGTGACAGGTCAACTGCGTCTGAAGAGCCAGTCCACGGGGACCACTGGTACTGCAGAGACGCAGATGTGGCTCTGGAATCCTCCTCGCCCGAGCACCTATAGGCCGCTGACCATCGACCAGAACAGCAATATTTACAACGGCCCCTCCATGTTCATATGTGATGGGAGGGGTGTCACTCCATCCTCCTAACAACGTAAGAAAAAAATAATGAACAGGTGGAACTATGAACCAACATCAGAAACATTGTACCATTGCAGGCCAGTCACCATATGGAGTGGCAGTACTCTGCCCAAACTTGGTCAGCTCACTTACCAGACATATCAATGCGCGCCGGACACTCTGCGGTCACCCACTGTCCCTGGGGCGGGAGCTTCTTCTCGCCGATAGACACAAATTGGAAGGATGACATCACCGCTCGGCGGATTAAGATTTGCTCCGCCCCTTCATAATGACGAGCTGCGCGCAGAAGAAGAGCAGGTCTGTGAAAGGAAGGTGATTATTTAGGCAAGGTACATCTTTCAATGTGTCATAAAGCCAAAGAACTGGAGCAGAATTTATGCACATGAACCACTCTGCTAGACAAAGTCCAGATACTTCTTTGTAGTAAAAAACACTTGCTGCGAAGTCCCACCCCGACACATTCCTATTGGCCCATTATTATGATGAGTAGCCTCACTGGACAAAAAGAATGTGCACTATGAGGCCATTGGAAGTTCTTCTGGAATGTGCTCCTCTAGGGGCCTGCACCATCCCTATTTTCAGTTTTACATACCAGTCACTGCATGTCTCTCTACTTGTGCAGGGTGACTGGAATTGTCTCTGTCCCCTCCTGTAGTTTTCTACAGGCAACCTGTGATGGGGGGCACCCCCTAAAGCTCTGCTTCCGGCACAGGTTATGTACAGCACAGTGATGTCACTGCTACTTTTTACAAGGTAATATCTGGGTTTTTAGCAATTTGGTGCACACAAAGTGAATATACACAGATCGACTATACCATTATGACCACCCACCATAACCCGTCAAGGCATGGACTCCGCTAGACCTCTAAAGGTATGCTGTGGTATCTGGCACCAAGCCATCAGTAGCAGATCCTTTAAGTCCCGTAAGTTGCGAAGCATGGGCCTCCATAGACTGGACTTGTTTTTCCAGCACATCCTACAGATGCTCAATTGGACTGAGATCTGGAGAATTTGGAGTCCAAATCAACACCTCAAACTTATTATTGTGTTCTTCAAACCACCTTCTTTCACTGCTCTGTGGTCCAGTTGTGATGCTGATGTGTCCATTGTAGGCACTTTTGGCAGTGGACACAGGTCAGCGTGGGCACCCCAACTGGTCTGTGGCTACACAGCCCCATACTCAACAAACTGCAATGCACTGTGTGTTCTGACACCTTTATATCGAAAACCAGCATTACATTTTGACCACTGCAGACTGGAAACATCCCACAAGAGCTACAGTTTTGGAGTTGCTCTGACCCAGTCATCTAGCCATTACAACTTCGCCCTTGTCAAAGTCGCTTAAATCCTCAAATCTTGCCCTCACATCTTGCCCATTTTTTCTGCTTTCAACACATCAACTTCAGGGACAACATGTTCACTTGCTGCCTAATATATCCCACCCACTTACAGATGCCATTGAACTAAGATAATCAGTGTTATTCATTTTACCTGTCAGTGGTGATAAAGTTATGACTGATAGGTGTAGATCTTTGTGGCTATTGAGGAGTATAAGTAAATAAAAGGTTTTGTGCCCAGAGTTTTGCTTTAAAGCCTGTGTGTTCAGTACCTGCAGATATCCCTCCTCCTGTAAATTATCTCTGCTTGCAATTCCACCTACCTGCTAAGCCATTTCTGTCGCTCCACAGCCATCAGTCTCACACCCTGTGCGATGTCTCCCTTCTCCAGCAGTAGATATCCAGGAGCCCAAGCTTTGTTAGCTGCCGGTCCACTCCTGAGACCCCCCTCTCCATCGGCCATGCAGCCTAGGAGGTCAGCAACACAGGCCAGGGCTCGTGCAGCGACTCCGGCATCTTCAGTCTTTGAGGCCACTATGACAAGGGAAACTGGTCACTACCTCTCAAATTCAGACCACATGCAGTGTGGGGTCAATGTATATCAGGCCTCACCATTGTCCAGTGTGTCCAGCAGCCTCTGGTGGGCGCCCTCCTGCACGGCTGCCCGTATAATGGGCATCAGACTTCTCTCCTCCCTGGCCAGTAGAATTCTGTTTACCTTTTCCAGGGCCTGGCTGAAAAACACTTCCCTGCGGGCCTGCAGTGACCTCTCCTGGTCCCGATATTGCCAGATCTGTTGCCAGGACATACGCCAAGAACTTCGCCAACGCTGCCTCCAGCTTTCACTATCTGTGCCACCAGTCCCTGAACGAAGGAACCAGAGGACATCCTCAATACCCAGAGACTCGCTGGGGTGAAGGACGGGAAAGAGGGGGGCAGTCAATATGCTGCACTCGCTACTGCAATGTTCTGAACCCCAAAGGTCCCTCTCACTGCAAGACATAAGAAGAGAGGGGGGGAAGTAAGGATATCTGAAACCTGTACACCAGGGAATGAATATCATCTATCTATTCCACTTACCTTATTCCCGTCCTGAGGAAAAATTCATCCCAAGGGAGGTTGAGGTAAGTGGGTGATCCACCTTCTGCAGGACACTGGGAAGACAGCAGTCTTATGAGATTATTCTAATAAAGACACATTCAGGGCCATTGAGGAAGAGGGAGGGTCAGTGAGGATGCATGAGGTTCACAGAGGAAGAGTGAAGGCCACCGAGGAAGAGTGAAGGCCACCGAGGAAGAGTGAGGTTCACCTGAAGAAGACTCAGAGTCACTGAGCAAGAGTGAGTGATGATGTGTGAGGGTAAGTGATAATAAGGAGGAGTGAAAGTTAGTGAGAATGAATGAGGGTCATTGAGAAGTCAGTGAAGTTGAATGAGGTTAACTAAAGACGAGCGAGGGTCACTAAGAATGAGGGAGGGCTACTGAGAATGAGTGAGGGTCACCGAAGATGAGTGAGAATTCTTAAGAGGTCAGTGAGAATGAATGAAGATCAGCGAGGGTCATCAAGAGGTCATTGAAGATGAGTGAGGGTCATTGAGAGGTCAATGAGGATGAGTGAGGGCCATTGAGGAAGTAATGAATGATACCTGGAGTTGGTCGTTGGTCCCCAGAAGGCTGTACACGGTGAGGGAAAGGTTCTGGATACGGATAGGATGTGCCTGGAGGATGACATCATTTAGATGGTACCCACATAGCCTTGCTCCTCCCTCGGGGGCAATACCAGACAGTAGACACCCGCTGCCCACATGAAGAGGACCCTATGAAAAGAGTTCAGTGTACAGTAGAAAAGCACGGCATGGCTCTAAACGTCATTATTAGTAATGGAGTCATAGATGGTAATAGGAAGGGACTTATCACTAATACAACTTACCTGCAGATGGCAGTTCTGTACTGCACTACCCCTACACAGAGTCACCTCTCCATTCAGAAGACTGTTCATCACACAGCTCCCATCTTCTATCAGATCTGGATTCTAAATGGAAAGAGAACAATACACTGACCACACATCTAAACCAATGTCCCCATCCATGGGTAACCCAACTCCATCCCTGGGTCTCTTAGCTCCCTATCTCACATCCACAGGTATCTCACCCCCATCCCTGGGTATCCCAACTCTATCCTTGGGTCCCCCAGCCCCGTCTAACCCACCCCTTGGACCACAATCCACATCCCTGGGTACCTTATGCTTAAGCCCCCCTTCACCACATACCCCATTCCCATCTCTGGATACCCTGCCTTGGGTATCCCACCCCAATCCCCAGATTACACCTATCCTTGGGTTCCCTTCCCCCATCCCCAGGTACCCCACCCCAATTCCTGGGTCCACTATCCCCACCCATAACTTTGGATCCACTGACCCCATCCCTTGGTCCCCCATACCCATGTTCTCCATCCTTTACATACTGTGACAAATGATTGTGCCATCTTCCTCCCTCGGGATCCTTGTGAAGCGGCTTTTATCAGACTGGTGATATGATGGTGAGCGCAGAGGGACAGGTACTCATAGCTGCCATCCGGGATGTACACTGCACACACAATTAACACAACATACATCATTACACACTATATATTACACACACACACACACCACCCACTTTATTAGGTACACCTTGCTAGTACCGGGTTCGACCCCCTGTTGCCTTCAGGACTGCCTTCATTCTTCGTGGCATAGATTCAACAAGGTCCCATCACATCCCAAAGGTGCTCTATTGGATTGAGATCCGGTGACTGTGGAGGCCATTGGAGTACAGTGACCTCATTGTCATGTTCAAGAAACCAGTGGTGAGATGATTTGAGCTTTGTGACATGGTGCATTATTCTGCTGGAAGGAGCCATCAGAAGATGGGGACACTGTAGTCATAAAGGGATGGACATGGTCAGCAACAATACTCGGGTAGGCCGTGGGGTTTAAATGATATTCAATTGGTACTAAGGGGCCCAAAGTGTGCCAAAAAAATATCCCCCCCACCATTACATCACCAGCCTGAACTGCTGATACAAGGCAGGATGGATCCATGCTTTCATGTTGTTTATGCCAAATTCTGACCCGACCATCTGAATGTTGCAGTTGAAATCGAGACTCATCAGTCCAGGCAACGCTTTTCCAATCTTCTATTGTCTAATTTTGGTGAGCCTGTGTGAATTGTAGTCTCAGTTTCCTGTTCTTAGCTGACAGGAGTGGCACCCGGTGTGGTCTTCTGCTGCTGTAGCCCATCTGGTTCAACGTTTGATGTGTTGTGCATTCAGAGATGATATTCTGCATACCTTGGTTGTAACGAGTGGTTATTTGAGTTACTGTTGCCTTTCTATCATCTCCAACCAGTCTGCCCATTCTCCTCCGACTTCAACAAGACATTTTCCTCTACACAAATTCCGCTCACTGGATATTTTCTCTTTTTCGAACCATTTTCTGTAAACCCGAGAGATGGTTGTGCCTGAAAATCCCAGTAAATCAGCAGTTTTTGACATACAAAGACCAGCCCTTCTGGCACCAACAACCATGCCACATTCAAAGTCACTTAAATCCCCTTTCTTCCCCATTCTGATGCTCGGTTTGAACTTTAGCAAGTCATCTTCACCACATCTAGATGCCTAAATGCATTGAGTTGCTGCCATGCGATTGGCTGATTGTTTTACCAAGCAATTGAACAGGTGTACTTAATAAAGTGGCCGGTGAGTGTATATTATATATAATTATTAGATTGACGAAGCTCCACCCTGCACTGTCTCCTCCCTCAGACTGGTCACACTGTACAGTATGGAGGATCCTCAGGATATATATGACAGGAGGGGCAATAACTTCCTCCCATTTCTTATTATAACAAAAGAACAGATAATTAGAGCGTCAGCTCTTCAGACAATGCAGAGAGGCCCCTCACCCATGTTCAGGGGGAGCTCATGCAGCTCCTTCCATAGCACCATCCGGGAACTTTTAGAGCGATCACTAAGCCCCGATGCTTCGCCCAGAAACCTATCCTCGGTGACATCCTCACACATACTCATTAAAACATCCAGGAACAGGGAAATCTGCGAGACACAACAAATTAGACATGTGCAATTCGTTTAGTTCCAAATTCGTTTTTTTTTAACGAATTTTGACAAATTCGTTAATTTCCGAATTTCTGAAATTTCGGAAATTCGAAATTAGGAAATTAAAAAAAAAAAAATTCAAAAGTTTGGACATTTGAAAATCTAAAAATAAGAATGAAAAACTGAACATTCAAAAGAATGAAAATCTGAAAATTCGAAAACCCCAAAAAATCTAAAATAATAATTAATAATAAATATTAAATTATAGGTATTGGAATTTCCTTTCAAATTTGGCTGTTAGTGAACGTATTTGAATGAATTATTTGAAATAAGGAATGCCGTATCTAAAACGAATGGAACGTAACGATCTAATAATAATAAATAACAATAATAATAATAAAACCTTTTTATTATTATTATTATTTATTATTCATTTGTTCCATTCCTTTTGTTTAGATGCGGCATTCGTTATTTTGGATAATTCGTAACTTCAGATAAATTTATATTCGTTACGTTCACAAACAGCCAAATTTGAAAGGAAATTCCAATACTTATAATTTAATAGTTATTATTTCAAATTTTACTGATTTTCTCTTTCTTTTTTCAGATTTTCGAATTTCCGCATTTTCAAATTTCAGAATTTCCACATTTTCTAATTTCTGAATTTTTTAATTCCGAATTTGAAAATTCAGAAATTTGAAAATTCAAAAATCTGAAAAAAAGAAAGAAAAATCAGTAAAATTTGAAATAATAACTTTCTTTTTTTCAGATTTTTTAATTTTCGAATTCCAAAAATTCAGAATTCAAAAAATGCGGAAATTCGAAAATTTGAAAATGCGGAAATTCGAAAATTAGAATTTTCGGATTTCCGAATTTCCTAAAAAGCAAAAAAACAAATGAAGCGAAAATGAACACATTTTTGGTCAGTGTACATGTCTACAACAAATCACATTCCTGACTATCAGTACAAGAGCAGGGGGACAGCGCCACCCATTCCTGACCATGGAGCTCTCTACAATTCACAAGCAGAGGGACAGAACCGCTCACACACCTCCAAGGGTTCTGCTCCAGAGTCCAGTCCTTGGTAGGTACATCCGTCCAGAGGAGAGGAGGCCAAAGTGCCAAGGAAACGTTCCGCTGTCTCCGAGGAGAGGAAGACGATTCCAGACACCTGATGGAGACACAGAGACAGATTATTCATAAAGGAAAAGCAATAATTGGAGTTTTCACACAGTGAGATCAGTCAAAGGGTCAGTAACATTTCAGATAAGATGGAGTGTGGTGAGCAAAGCCACCCCTGTATCTCATCTCTAGCAAGCTAACAGATCTTCCTGCTATAGCTCTCAGGGACCAGAGACACTCACAGATGGACATCCTGGGGACCACAAACAGAAATCCACTGGACTGGACACACCCACAGGCAGATATCCCAGGGACCAGAGACACCGACAGACTGACATCCCGGGGACCAAAGACACCCAAAAACAGACATCCTGACTCAAATCCAATTCAATGTTACTGGTGTAACAATAGAGACCTAAATGGGTGCTGATCACACCTTCACCATCCGACCACCCACCGAAGCTCTGGGGTCACAAAACACTATATGACAATGTAGTTCTGGCTAATATGCTGGATGGGGTGATGTTATCTCCATCCTCCGTCATCTATAGATATAGAAGGAGACAGGAGGGGTCTCATCTCCGGGGACAGGAGTATTACCAGGGGGACATGTTGATCCTCCAGCAGACAGGCGCGGATCCTCTCCTCACACCCTCGGTATACGATGTCTCTCACTGTCCCCTGGAATACAGAAGAGGAATTCTCACCTCCAGCTCATTGTCCGCACTCCCTCCTCCCACCACCAACCTACCTTTCCGTCTGTCAAATAGACCCCATGATTCCGAGCGTATTCTGGAGATCCTGGGAGAGCAATGACCCGTGCACCCCAAAACTGGTTCCACTCTATTCCTGAACATAACAAGATTGGAGATGACCAGAGTACAGAGAGAACAGATGGAATGCAGCAAGGATGAAGATGACAGGATGGCATCAAGGATGTAGATGAAAGGATGGCAGCAAGGACAGAGATGACATGAGCACAACAGGGAAAAAGAGAGGACAGGAGAACAGAGGGGATCGAGAGGACAGGAGCTTAAAGAAGATGAAGAGGATAGAAGCAGAGAGAGGATGGATATGACAGGAGCTTAAAGAGAATGGAGAGGACAGGAGGAGCACAGCATGGATTTTGATTATGGTAGTACATCAACGATAGGAGCACAGCAGGGGTGGAGGTGACTGGAGCACAGAGAGGATGGAGATGACAGAAGCACATAGAGGATGGAGAGGACAAGCGCACAGAGAGGACGGATATGAAGGGACTCCAGAGAGGATAGAGAGGAGAATGGCATATCTGGCAAGACTTAAAGTTCTTAATTCAGACACATTGATACATCAGACCTGCAGCTACGGCAGGAACTGTCTGATCTGCAAAGGATGATGGGATAAGGCCACAATGAGGGTTATCCTCAGGACTCACTTGGGACAGAGCGCAGAGTCAGCGTCATATCCGTGCTGCAGATCCAGACACCAGGGGGAGATCCAGGACACAGCTGGAAGGAATCAGAGAGATCAGATTACACACCATGTTACCATAAATTATGTGCGCACAATAATTTAACTCACCACCAGAGCTGACCATCTACAATAAATATCACAAATGCACACACAGACCTGCCCACCCGATATCTCAACTATGCCCTTCGCTCAAGGCCCCATTTGTGCACACAGACCCGTTCGGTCCACCTGGTAGAGCAGCACAATTAATCGTTAAAAAAATCGTGATCTCGATTCAACCCCCCCCCCGACGATCTCTATTGCAGAGTTTGCCGATTCTTTCATATAACAAGTGAAGAGACTTATCTGCTCACTCAGCTGTCAAAAGAAAACATCCAGGCAGTCTGCCAAGTTTTAGGCCCGGTTCACACTGATGCGAGTTCATGACGAATGCGATACGTCAAAAACACTTTAAATTCGCATGTCATCCCTAAAGTCATTGTTTTCAATGACGGTCGTTCACATACATGCGTTGCAATTCCTCTAAGAATGCGATGCGATTAAAAAAAAAGGGTCTTGTGCCAGTTTACTGCGTTGCAAATTTAGTCTCCATAGACATCAATGTAAATCGTTCTTGAATCGCATTGATGGTTCACATATGTGCGAATTCCACCACACTACTCTCCACAAAAACCAGGAAGTACACAGAAAGTTAAAGTGGGGTTCCATCCAAAAAAACAAAAATACCTGAAAAATTCTAAAAAAAAACCCCAAAAAAATGTGGATATTTTTTTTTGCTTACCTCTAAATGCCTGTTGCTAGGTGGTCCCTCGTAGTCTGCCTCTTACTTTGCCTGGGCTGGTGACATCACTTCCCCCTCGGCACAGGAAGGGCTCGGCTCTGCTCCCTCCCTCCTGTCAATCATCTGGGACACATTACAGGTCCCAGGTGATTGAGCGGCCAATCACGGCGCGTGGCGCCGCTCGCGCATGCGCAGTGGGTGCCAGGCTGTGAAGCCACAGCCCGGCGCCCACAGTTGAAATGCCGGCGCCGACGAGCGGAGGGGGGGGACGAGTGGGGCTTCGATCCCCCCGCATCGCTGGACCCAGGGAAAGGTAAGTGTCCAATTAAAAGTCAGCAGCTGCAGTATTTGTAGCTGCTGACTTTAATTTTTTTTTTTTTTTTTTTAATGGACCCCCTGGGTAGAACTCCTCTTTAACACCTTTTTTTTTTTTTTACATTATGATTCCATTGGCTAGAATATCAATTGCAGCTATGTCCAACTCCTGAAATTCGTGGTAAATTCGCACCTCACAAAGGACAAAAAAACGGAACAAAATCACATTGCATCAGTGTGAACCGGGCCTTAAACATGAAACATTGTAACTAACTCTTCTTTCTTAGATCAAAGGGATAAACTTCTGTGTGTAAAGAAAAAATCCAGGCAGTCTGCCTTTTTTTTTAACCTCCCTGGCGGTTTTCCCGAGTGTGGCTCGGGGTTAAAATTCAGTACCATTAGCGGTAACCCCGAGCCACACTCGGGATCGCATTGCAGGATCCTGGGGCGGCGTTACTTACCTTGTCCCCGGGATCCTGCGATGTCACCCGCAGTGTCCGAGGACTCCGTCCTCCTCCGAAGCCTCTCCGTGCCAGGCTCCGTTCCCTGCGAGCGGCGCGACGCACGGGGGCGGAGCCTGGCGGCAAATTCAAAAAAATGTCAAAATCATAACACATACAGTACTGTAATCTTACAGATTACAGTACTGTATGAAATGATTTCACATCCCTTTTGTCCCCAGTGCTCTGGCCCATGCCCTGCATGCAGTTTTACATGATATACACTGTTCTTTCTGCCTGGAAACTGGAGATTGTCCATAGCAACCAAAAAGTGTCCCTTTATGTCAAAAGTGGCTTTAGACCAGCTAGAAAACAGCGATAGTAAATTAGAACACTTGCAGAATTGAGCGATAGTGAATTGTGGGAAAATTTATTTTATTACTATTTTTTTTTATTTTTTTTAATTATTTATTTTTATTTATTATATTATAATTTATGTTTTTGTGTTTCAAACTTTATCATACCCGGGATATCTACTAGACTCTGGTTTGGACAGATTTAAGTGTGTTATTGTTAAGATTTACAGACCTACAATATAAAACGCCAAATTTCCATGCAAAATAATTGTACCGCTTTCAGCACCTAAAATCCGAAATAATCATACCGCCAGGGAGGTTAACAAGGTGTAAATGCAGGAAGTTTAACTACTTAAAGTCTAAATCTTTTTCTGACACTTGTTTCTTAAGTTAAAATCAATATTTTTTTGCTAGAAAATTACTTGGAACCCCCAAACATTATATATATTTTAGCAGAGACCCTAGGGAATAAAATGTCAATTGCTGCAATATTTTATGTCACACTGTATTTGCCCAGCGGTCTTTCAAACACAATTTTTTGGGAAAAAATACACTTCAATAAATAAAAATAAAAACAGTAAAGTTAGCCCAATTTTTTTTTGTTTTAATGTGAAAGATGATGTTACGCCATGAGAATCGTGATCTATCTTCTAAGGCCCAGGCTCAGCTTGCACACACAAACCCATTCTGCCCACCTCGTTTTCGAGTTATCCCCTCCATACCCACTTTGCATACACAGACCAGTTCCACTCACCTGGTATCTCAACTATGCCCCCCCTTCTGCCTAATTTGTGCACACAGAGACATTGCGCCCACCTGGTATCTCAGCTATCCCCCTCTCCTGGCCCACTTTGTGCATACAGACCCATTCTACATACCTGATATCTCAGTACATTCAATAGACTGTCCAAGTTGCAGGTGACAGATTCTACTGGTGCTTGTGGATCCTCCAGGGGCAAAACGGTAAACCCGCGGCCACAGTCATCAAACAGGAAGTCCCGCCCCTTTCAGAGCAAGACATGGGAAGGTTAGTGATTAGTCTTACTTGGCTCATCATCGCTGCTGTGCAATCACTCACCGTGTGCAGGATGAGAAGTCGTGCCCCCTGCAGGACGTCTGAGGACACAACCTGGCAGGAAGACAGAAGGGAGACTGTGAGGACCTCTTCATTTTGGAAATGACTACACAAGCACAGATTTAGAATTCACTGTACTATGAGGCCTGGATGTGATGTCCAGGAAATAACAGGAGGAGAAGCCACCCTGCACTACAGAGCTTAGATATGATACCCAGGGGACAATAGGAAGAGGAGCTACCCTGCACTACGGGGCCCGGAATGTGACACCCAGGGGACAAAACGAAGAGGAAGCAAACTCTACACTACAGGGCCCAGACATGACACCCAGGGGACAACAGGAAAAAGGACCACCCTGCACTATGAGGTTTGAACATGACACCTGGGGGACAACAGGAAAAGAAACCACCCTGCATTATGGGGTTTGAACATGACACCCAGGAAACAACAGGAAGAGGAGCTATGCTACACTACGTGGTTGGAACATGACATCAAGGGAATAATAGGAAGAAAAGCCATCCTGCACTATGGGGCCCAGACATGACACCCAGGGGACAACAAGCAATGCACAATCATACCACTCACCGTGTACCCGGCACGAGCACTCAGGTGTTCCGCAGCAACCAGCAGAGCATTCAGAGTGGCTCCTCCGCTGCCCACATGAGCCTGGGGGTCTTCCACTGTCAGCAGCAGTGTATCTGGGGGCAGGATGCCGCGCCGCTGTCTGATCTCTAGTTCTGGGTGGAGAAGTCATTCATTAAAGACCATTTCTATTGAACATGTCACCTAAAACTGTGAATTCTATCCAGAAAACACAGTGACTGTGCAAACGTAACAAAGTGGCTCTAAAGCCCAACTCCATTTTTAGGTTGAGTCTTTATTTGGGATATTTCTTCTCATTTCCTGTCTAGGTGACAAGTGTCAGAGAGAAGTGAAGGGAAAACACCGACAGCCTTCCCCATTGTAATGTGTTGCATGGTGCATTGTACTCCACCAATAGAGTAGAGGAGTATGGTAGAGGGGGAGAGAATGAAAGGGAGGGTAGGAAATAGACGGAAGAAGAGGAAGAGGAAAGAAGAAAGAAGAGGAAGGAAGAAGAGAGCAGAGGTGATGAGGGAAGGGAAGTCAATACTGCTCTCACCTCTCTGAAAGGCCTGGACACTGTCCTTATGCTGACAGGTGAGGACCAGCACTGTCCAGTCTGTGTGTGACGCCATTCTGGCCACTAATCTGTAGACAGCGAGAGAAACAGGTACAAGCCTGAAACACTGCACACATATTAACTGACCGATGCAAGTAATCTCCTCCTTCTCTTGACCTGCAGATGATTTTCCTCCTGACCTGCAGTTGACATCTTCCTCCTTACTTACCAGTGATTTCCTCCTTACCTGCAGTTGACATTTTACACCTGACCAGCAATTGACATCTTCCTCCATATTTACCAGCGACTTCCTTCTGACCTGCAGTTGACATCTTCCTCCTGACCTGCAGTTGACATCTTCCTCCTGACCTGCTAGTGACCTCCTCCTGACCTGCAGTTGACATCTTCCTCCTGACCTGCAGTTGACATCTTCCTCCTGACCTGCTAGTGACCTCCTCCTGATCTGCAGTTGACATCTTCCTTCTTACTTATCAGTGGCTTCCTCCTGAGCTGCAGTTGACATCTTCCTCCTTACCTGCAATTGACATATTCCTCCATACTTACCAGTGACTTCCTACTGACCTGCAGATGACATCTTCCTCCTGACTCTGCTAGTGACCTCTTCCAGACCTGCAGTGGACATCTTATTCCTTATTTACCAGTGACTACCTCCTGACCTGCAATTGACATCTTCCTCCATACCTACCAGTGACTTCCAACTGACCTGCAGATGACATCTTCCTCCATACTTACCAGTGACTTCCTCCTGACCTGCAGATGACATCTTCCTCCTAACTCTGCTAGTGACCTCCTCCAGACCTGCAGTGGACATTTTCCTCCTTACCAGTGATTCTCCTGGCCTGCAGTTGACATTTTCCTCCTGACTTGCCAGTGACCTCCTCCTGACCCACAGGTGACCTCCTCCTAACCTGTCAGTGACCTCCTCCCCATCGTTTGGCTTGCTTTGTCTGCAATTCATACACATCTCAGTAGGCCATGTCACTTCCATAGAAATGCAGCGCAACACCACACAGGTCCTATACAGCCGTGCACCACCCTGTGTTAGGGTTGCCACCTCATCCCTTTAAACCCAAGCAGATATGAATTACACAGGTTCTTATGCTAATTTAATGCAGGTAAGGCACCAAGTGAGTTTAAGTACCACCTTAATCACCCACAGAACCTGTCTAATTAATATGTGTTCAGGTTTAAAGGGATGAGGTGGCAACTTCACCCTGTGTACGTCTCCAGTACAGTCAGTTGGATTTTACAGAAGTGAGATTGAATGGGGTCTGCTCACAGAATTACTCCACCCAGAACCGATGTTTATCGCTCTGCTCCCACTTCCTTCCATCTGTCAGGTCATCTGATGGTGGAGTTCCCGGGTCTGCCCACCACCCATCAGGAGTTATCAGAACACCCCAAAATGGAAGAAAACACAGTTATGGGGGGCTCACAGCTGGAACCCATAAGATCAATCACAGGTTCCACCTATAACAAAACTAGAACTATAGGGGGGGACTGGAGCGCTTGAAAGATATAAGAAGGCAGACTCCACCTCCACCTAATAGTATGGGATTATCTGATCAGGGAGAGGTGACACTATACTGTAAGTGATCTGTAATGTGACAGATCACCCCCAGGACAGCCTGGGAGAGGTAAGTACCCCCTGTCTGTACATCTATAGGTAGGTGCTTCTTGCAGGATCCCTCTCCCCCCCGGGACTCAACTATTAATACCACAGGTGCACTCACCAACCACCCAGAGCTGAGCTGGAGCAGGAACTCAGATCACATGACAGCGCACTGCATTCTGGGAGCTGTAGTCTGCAGTAATCGGCCAGCGCAGTGTGAGCGATCTCCACCGGGGGGCGACATAACCCCGAGAAGAGGAGGAGAAACATTGTTACTATTATCATCAATAATGAGAAGAAATAGAATAAATATAATAATTATGCTATTGAGAATAAATACAACTATAGTGAGAATAATAACTAATATAATAATAACAGTAATAAACATAAGAATACATAGAATAGTCATAATAACAAATATAGTAATGCAAATAAATAGAACAAAAACATTAACAATACATATAATAAAAACATAAAAAATGATAATTATGACAGTAATAATAATACCAAATATAATAAGAATGATAATCAATATAACATTAATAAAAAATAATAATAACAACATTATATTTGTGATATTTACACCTATAATAAAGGGGCTTTTTTATTTTTTTAGCTCTGCAATGTGCTGCGCACAATCTAAACTAACACCAGGTGGAAAAAAAAAAAAGTGAGCACACAAAAGTAAAGTAGACAAAAAAGTACACAGGGCGTACACATGGTCCTCCTCCATAGAGAAAGGACCCAGGTCCTTTTCCTTGGGGGTATAAGGCTCCTGACGGGGACTGTGGTACTGGTACCTAGTTAAAACTAGGTGGACCCCATTCTTCAGGACAGGGTCCACCCAAGTAATGGGTGAGGCTCACCCAAAGGGAGACCCCATGGGATGGGGAGAACCTGATCATAAGGCCACGTGCCCTCCCCTTTTAGGGGACACTGGGGGATCTACACCCTACAAATGGGGGGGGGGGGGGGGCATGTGTTTGCCAAAAAGTACAAGACATACAAACATAATAAAAAGAGATGGGGGATAAAGGATAAGTGCTGCTATGGTGCTATACAATGCACAGTATAGAAAATTGCTCCAGTCCCAGCCAAAAAACCCAATCCAAGAGGGAAAAAAAGGTGTAAAGACAAAAAGCATGCAATGAGTGCTGTGATCAAGGGGCCATAATAAAAACAAGTGAGTCTCCCCACTGTGAATTTTTCCAGCACCCCTGGACTGCCATTCCAAGGGAATGAGCACCACAGGCATCTCTCAGCCCAGCCCCTGGACAAATGCTATTTTGTATATTTGTATAATGCATATTGTATCACTATTACATTTGTTTTTATTTTATTTTATAGCAGAATTCGGGGGAGATCAGTCATAGTAGTTTTATGTCTAGATGTGAAGGGAGATAAACAACGAGAAAGTTATCCCAGCTTTATTGGCGAGGTATGCAAATAAAGTGAAGTTGTCATTTTATGCAAATACACTTTTGTGCAAAAGTTTCAAGCAGGTGTGAAAAATGCTGTAAATGAAGAATGCTTTCAGAAATAACAGAAAATTTATTATCAAATCCTTACCGTTATTTTCCTTTCCTGATGGACTCCATGGCAGCCTACGTGTGGGTTAACCCCGCCTCCTCTCCAATGCTATAGGACCCCATATCCATAAATTTGAACGTGTAGAAAGATCTGGACAGCTGCACACTGGGATAGACAGATAAAATTCTTCTTTATTAAATGAATATAAGGTGCATATGACACAGCTGGAACGATACAGCTTATGAGTAAGCGCTCTGTATGAGTGTGAAACGCGTTAGCGGCTAAGCTGTATCGTTCCAGCGGTGTCATATGTACCTTATATTCATTTAATAAAGAAGAATTTTATCTGCCTATCCCGGTGTGCGGCTGTCCAGATCCTTCTACACGATCATATCTGCACCAGCAATTGCCAGCACCTGGGGCTCTCCTCTCCCCTTTTTGTCTTGGAGGAAAGGAGACTTCAGTTTGGTTTGTCCGGAGCAGTGGTAACTATCCTATCCATAAACTTGAGCTCACCACTAGGGACTGCGTTCCGTAACTAGCCAATTCTTTGACCAATGGGTGGGAACTCCGTCTGCCATGGAGTCCATCAGGAAAGGAAAATTACAGTAAGTACAGTATTTGATAATACATTTTCCGTTTTCCTGACAGGCTCCATGGCAGACTACGTGTGGGAAATAACTAGCCAGACCACACGGGGTGGGTATGCTTAACAAAAAAGATTTAATTTGCCCCATCAACTGATACGATTCTTAAACCAAAGTCCACAGAAGATAGAGAAGCAGGCTCTATGCAGTAATGTGACATAAAAGTATTAATGGAGGACCAAGCGGCCGCTTTGCAGATGACATCTGGAGCCACATGTCGGGCTGCTGCCCATGAAGCCGCTATAACCCTGGTGGAATGTGCCGTCACCGCCTATGGAGGAGCCAAGCCCTTAGCTTTATAAGCGTGCTGAATGGACTGGACGATCCAGGCTGCAATTGTTCTGGTTGAAGCTTCCCTCTGTTACTGCCGGAGTACAGAATGAACAGGTATTCGGAGCGTCTAAAGGAGAAAGTAGCTTGCAGGTATTCCTTCAGTATTTCGCCAATATCTAGAGGATGAGCCTTGGTAGACCCTGGAGACCTGAATGTAGGCAGAACGATATTTTGGTTCTCATGGAACACTGAAGAGACTTTCAGATTTGAGCCGAGCATAGGGATGAGGACCACCTGGCCCAGAAGAAAGGTCAGGAATGGTTCTTCATGACCCAAGGAACCGATCTCAGAAACCCTCTTGGCCGAAGTGATAGCGACCAAGAAGGCAACTTTTGCAGAAAGGTCTTTGAAATAAAGCGGGGTAGATCCCGTGATACTGAGGCCAGACAATAAGTCAAGAACGAGGGGGAGATTTAATTTGGGGAGTCTTGACGCCCCACGAAAGAACTGCCGGATTAGTGGGTGAATAGCCCATGATGTTCCTGAGAAGGCCGATAAGACTGAGACTTGGACTCTAATGCCGCGTACACACGGTCGGACTTTTCGTCTACAAAAGTCCAACGGATGCTGACGGACTAAAGCTGGCTGGTAATCCGATCGTGTGTGGGCTTCTCCGGACTTTCAACGGACTTTTTCAGCCTCAAATCCGACGGACTTTAGATTTGAAACATGCTTCAAATCTTTCCGACGGACTCGAGTCCGGTCGAAAAATCCGCTCGTCTGTATGCTAGTCTGACGGACAAAAACCCACGCTAGGGCAGCTATTGGCTACTGGCTATCAACTTCCTTATTTTAGTCCGGTGTACGTCATCACGTAAGAATTCGACGGACTTTTGTGTGATCGTGTGTAGGCAAGTCTGTTCGTTAGAAAGTCCGCCGCAAGTCCGTCGAAAGTCCGTCGAAAGTCTGTCGGACAGGCTGTCGGACTTTTGTAGCTGAAAAGTCCGACCGTGTGTACGCCCCATAAGAGAGCTGATGGACTGAGACAGATCTAGGCCGGATTGAAGGAAGCTGAAGATATCCTGGATCTTTGGATCCCTAAATAATCTGCCTGTAGAGGATGAGAATTCGACAAACTAGGCCCATATTCTCATATATATTTTATTCGTGCTCGCCTTTCTTGAGCTCATGAAGGTAGAAATCACTCTTGAAGTGCACCCAAAAGATTCCAGCCTCTCCCTCTCAAGAACCAGACCATCAGACCTCCTGAGAAAAAAGGTCCGGCCTGAGAGGAAGAGGTCCCAGAAGCTGAGCTGGGTCAGGAGGGGAAACCAAGGCCTGTTCAGCCAGTAAGGTGCAATCACCACCACCTTGACTGCTTCCGCTTGAAGTCTCCGTAAGAACTTGAGGATGATCGGGAGTGGGGGAAAAGCATATGCCCTGTTGAAACTCCACTGATCTGTCAAGGCATCCATCCCGAAGGCCTGGCTGCAACGGACTCAAGTATAGTACTTCTTGACCTTGAAGTTGCAGGGGGATGCAAATAGATCCACTTCAGGATCGACTCCCAGGGACAGGATCCAATCGAACATCTGCACATGAAGAGACCACTCGTTGTTGTCCAGCTGTGTGCGGGACAGGAAGTCCGCCTGGACATTCTAGGCTCCAGGGATGAAGACTGCCAAAATATTGGCCAGG
Source organism: Aquarana catesbeiana (assembly GCF_042186555.1). Taxonomy (NCBI): domain Eukaryota; kingdom Metazoa; phylum Chordata; class Amphibia; order Anura; family Ranidae; genus Aquarana; species Aquarana catesbeiana. The sequence goes on from NC_133334.1 coordinate 253,802,153, forward strand.
TTTTTCTGGGCCCAAGACATGATGGGTTCAACCTCTTGGAGTAGGATGGAGCTCCGAGTGCCCCCTCACATAGGAGACCGCTATGATGTTGTCCATCCTCAGTACCACTGAATCCCCTTTCAGGAAATGAGAGAAGGGCACACCAGGCCGCCCAAAGTTTCAGGACGTTTGAGCCCGGATTGTGAAGACTAGCATCCCACTTGCCTTTTGCAAGTTCTGACCTGCAGAGGGCTCCCCATCAAGCACTGCTAGCATCGGTCGTGACCGTGACCCATGAGACGTGGACAATGGAGTGGCAAGTAAGCAGATTTCTGAGCTGAAGCCACCAGAAGAGGCTGTTCCTCATCACTGATGTTATGCGAATGGACTGACTGATGTCCCCCGAATTCCATTGCCGAAGGAACCCTGTCTGAAAGGGGCGTAACCTCCACAGAGACCACTTGACCATGGGGGTCGTAGAGACCACTGTGCCGATAATTCTTAGGTACTGTGAGCATGGGCGTCCGCAGAACTTTTTTCAGGGGGGGCACTTCAGCAGCGGCGATACACAGTCGCATTTAACCCTTTCTTCGACCACTAGCGAGGGTTAAAAGCACCCCGCTAGCGTCCGAATGGCGCCGCTAAAACGATGGTAAAGCATCGCTAAAACTAGTGGCGCTTTACCAATAACACGGCCAGATGGCAGTGTGAAATAGCTCTTGAGATAATTCAGCTTCACTCCATGCCTATATAAATATAGCCTAGAGAATGTACAGCTTTCTATTTGCAATGTATTGCACTATATATGTTGTGGCCATATTTAGAAATCGGGGCGGCCGATGGCCGATATATGATTCCGTTATTTTAGGCCGATTTTTTTTTGGCAGGTGGCACTGGCAGGCACTGACAGGTGGCACTGGTTGGCACTCGCAGGTGGCACTGACAGGTGACACTGGCAGGTGGCATTGGTATGCACTGATTGGCAGGTGACACTAATTGGCACTGGCAGGTGGCACTAATTGGCACTGGCAGGTGGCACTGGATGGCACTGGTTGGCACTGGAAGATGGCACTGGCAGATGGCAATGATTGGCACTGGCAGGTGGCACTGGCAGGCACTGACTGGCACTGGCAGGTGGTACTGGTTGGCAGGTGACACTGGTTGGCACTAGCAGGCACTGGTTGGCATTGGCAGATGGCACTGGCAGGTGGCACTGGATGGCACTGGCAGATGGCACGTGGCACTGGCAGATGGCACTGATTGGCACTGGCAGGTGGCACTGGTTGGCAGGTGGCCCTGGTTGGCATTGGCAGATGGCACTGGCAGGTGGCACTGGATGGCAATGGCAGGTTTCACAGCCAATAGTGTATTTGTGTGAAACTGTATGGAGAGAGAGAGGGGAACTGACAAATTCAGCGTGATGTCGGAGGTGGACGGGACCTGGGGTGGGCGGGACCCGGGTGGGCGGGACCCAGCAGCTATACAGCCAATGATTGGACTGTTTAAGAAAGGGGCGGGGCCACATACAAGTAGCGGCCCGCCCAGATCCCATCCCATTGGCTGGTGTTGGATAGCTGGGTCCTGCCCCCCGGGTACTGCCCACCCCCGATATCCAACCTCAATTTTGACAGCTCCTCTCTCTCTCCATACAGTTTCACACACCGCGGCACTGCTCTGCCAACAGCGTGTTCCTCCTCCCTTCTCCGATATATCGGTTGACCTCTACCTTCTTACGATTCCAGTGGGGGCAATTGCCCCCCCTTGCCCTATGCTGCGGACGCCCATGACTGTGAGGCCCTCAGGCGTGAGGAGTTCAGAGCCCTGAAATTCTCTCTTGGACTGGGATTTTCTCCAAAGGAAGAGAGATGGTGCTTTCCACTGCGTTGAACTGGGCCCCCAAGTATATCAGGCGCTGGACTGGTACTAGATGGCTTTTCTTCAGGTTTAGGAGCCACCCGAAGTGGATCAGTGTGGAGATAACCTGCTCCTTGTGGATCAACAATTGCTCCTTGTCCTGGGACAGCAACAGGAGGTCGTCGAGGTAATGGTACAAGCGTATCCCTCTTGTTCTGATGAGGGCCACCACAGCCAGTAGAACCTTCAAAAAGACTCGGGGTGAGGTTGTCAGCCCAAAAGGGAGGCAGGTAAACTGCAGATGTTCTTGCCCGACTTGGAACCGAAGGTATTTGCAGAATTCCTCTGCCACAGGAAGGAATTCCTGCCCAATTTGAGCTACAAAAAAAGCTCCAGAACTTTTTTGAGCTTCAGACGTTTGGCTTCAGGTGACTTGGAAAATCATTGATTTTTTTTTCTCCTTCAGCGTTTTGGAGCTTCAAGGTTCAAGCTGCAAAACGCTGAGGTGTGAATGGGGCATAATTGATGAAGAAAGTTGATTTTTAAAAATTTTTTAGATTTGTTTTATAGCAGAAAGTTGTTAGTTTTTATTTTTTCAACATTTTTGGTCTTTTTTTGTTTATAGCGCAAAAAAAAAAAAAATACCACCAAAAGAATGCACTATTTGTGGGGAAAAAAGGCCATAAAATTTAATTTTAGGTACAGTGTCACACAACTGCGCAAAAGTAACGCAGTGCCGTATCACAAGCAATGGCCTGGTCAGGAAGGGGGGTAAATCTTCTGGAGGGCAAATTGTTAAAGGCATGGTTGACCTTAACCAAAAAAACTGCCTGTGCTGGTAGAGGCCGCTTTTAGATAAAAACAAGCTGTACAGCTTTGACCAAAGTTGAATAAAGGAAATGGCAGAGGGCTCCAACTAGGTGCAGAATATGGAAATAGACTTTATTGAAAATCACAAGTGGTAACTCACAAGATACTCAAAGCGGAAATCTTGAAGCCTCCCTGGAATGCATGGACTGCACAAGACTGGAACTAATGTCATTGTTTTGGAGCTAACTGCCCCTTTATCAAGCCTAATGCCGCGTACACACGGTCGGACTTTTCGTCTACAAAAGTCCGACAGCCTGTCCGACAGACTTCCGGCGGACTTTCGGCGGACTTGCAGCAGACTTTCTAACGAACGGACTTGCCTACACACGACCACACAAAAGTCTGACGGATTCGTACGTGATGACGTACACCGGACTAAAATAAGGAAGTTCATAGCCAGTAGCCAATAGCTGCCCTAGCATGGGTTTTTGTCCGTCGGACTAGCACACAGACGAGCGGATTTCGGGGTCCGTCGTAGTTACGACGTAAAGATTTGAAGCATGTTTCAAATCTAAAGTCCGTCGGATTTGAGGCTGAAAAAGTCTGCTGAAAGTCCGGAGAAGCCCACACACGATCGGATTACCAGCCAGCTTTAGTCCGTCGGCGTCCGTTGGACTTTTGTAGACGAAAAGTCCGACCGTGTGTACGCGGCATAAGGACATAACGCAAGTACCTCTTGAAGCCTGACTGAAAAACTCCCAGAGTTGGCATCATCCTGTCCTGCCTTGTTGCTAGGATGTTGCTAAGAGACTCCTGGCATTTACTGTTCACCTCCACCATCACAGAACAGAAGCAAGCTCTTTCTCTGATTTAAACCCCCTCACATGTCCTCCCCTTTGACGTGGTAGCTCTGAGTTCAATATTTGAGAGCTCGCACCTAGGATAGTGGAGGTGAACTGAAAAACCTGGACATATTTTAGGGGGGGCACTTTTCCTCCCACTGACACCAGTGATGGGGCACTATTCCTCCCACTGACACCAATGATGGGGCACTATTCCTCCCACTGACACCAATGATGGGGCACTATTCCTCCCACTGATAACAATGATGGGGCACTATTCCTCCCACTGACACCAATGATGGGGTACTATTGATGGGGTACTATTCCTCCCACTGACACCAATGATGGCGCACTATTCCTCCCACTGACACCAATGATGGGGCACTATTCCTTCCACTGACACCAATGATGGGGCACCATTTCTCTCACTGACATCAATGATGGGGCACCATTCCTCCCATTGACACCAATGATGGGGCACCATTTCTCCTGCTGACATCAATGCTGGGGCACCATTCCTCCCACTGACACCAATGATGGGGCACTATTTCCCTCACTGACACCAATGATGGGGCACTACTCCTCCCACTGACACCAATGATGGGGCACTATTCCTCCCACTGACACCAATGATGGGGCACTATTCCTCCCACTGACACCAATGATGGGGCACTATTCCTCCCACTGACACCAATGATGGGGCACTATTCCTCCCACTGACTCCAATGATGGGGTACTATTGATGGGGTACTATTCCTCCCACTGACACCAATGATGGGGCACCATTCCTCACACTGATACCAATGATGGGGCACCATTCCTCCCACTGATACCAATGATGGGGCACTTTTTCTCCCACTGAAACCAAGGATGGGGCCAAGGCCATCTTTAATTTTGATTGGACCCTGGGCAAAAATGTTCTTGCCCCCCATGCAGTTTTGCTCTCCATCTGCTCTGAGACATACAATAAATAGCAGCTAGATTCAAAATCCGTTTACTGAATCAGAACAGGCAGTGATTGCAATTCGTTGCCAGATGTTACAGTGTATTATTACCGCTCACTGATTGGTTGCTAGAGGTTACAGCACACATTACGGCTCACTGATTAGTTGCTAGAGGTTACAGCATATGACTTCTGCTTGTTGATTGGATGCTAGAGATTACTGCACATCATTACTGCTTACTGATTGGTTGCTAGAGGTTACAGCACATCATCTCCTCACTGCCTACACACCATGGACTGGGGAGGTGAGGGATCCATCAATAGACAGAAAACTCCTGGGGATCCTGGGACTCCTGGGATCAGTGGCAGTGCTGGGGGGAGGGGAGGGTGTGATCAATAGCAATGCTGATTTTTTTTAACGACTACCAATATAAAGAGGAGTTTCAACACTGGCCACCAATGTAATAGGGGTTTACACTGACCACTAATGTAATAGGGGTTTACACGGACCACTAATGTAATAGGGGATATACACTGACCACTAATGTAATAGAAGCATTCACAGTAATCACTAATACAAGGAGGGATTTACACTGACCACCAATGTAAGGGGGACATTCACACTGGCCACTAGTGTGATATGAAAGGATTCTACACCAAGCACCAATGTAATGAGAAGATTTACACTGACCACCAATGTAACTGAGACATTTAGCCTGCGTTCACATTTGTGTGTGTCGGGAACGCATGCAAAATTGATTTCCTGACACCGCAGAAAGGTGCTGCCCGTTAGCAGATACACCGCCGTGCCATTAATGACACCCTCACGCAGCTGCTGACATGTGCCTTGGCACCGTGTGATCTTGAAAAAGGCTTTGGGACTTTCTTCCGCATTTGTAGCGCATAGAGAATCCCATTGAAATGAATGGGCTGCCACACACATGACCTGCATCTTTATCCACCCTGTCAGTACACCTTTGCATCCTAAAACCCTGCTAATCTCTGCACCCCAAACCTCCCCCATCCTCTTCACTCCATCCCCCTCCTCTTTAACTCTACCTGCCTCCTCTGCTCATCTTTGCACCCACCTTCCTTACCTCCATACATCCCCTCCTTGTAGGGTTGCCACCTTTTCTTTAAGCCAAACCCGAACACTTTAGCGGCCTGGGACACGTTTGGGTGCCCCCAAGGAGAGTAGTAATGCTGTGCGCATAGTGTGCTGCAGCGAACAGCGGGCGTGGCCAAATTGCTCTTGCTGACATCATCGGCCTGCCCCCCCAGTGATGCCGAGCCTGCCCCCAAACAGCTGCCTACAGCTCCCGGATGCCAACAGATTTGTGTGTGACTATCTTCGTTACTTGGGGAGCCACAGCCTGGTCTGAATCATGTGTCCGGGGTTCAGTCTGACTGAAACCCGGACACATGATTCAAAACCCGGACTATCCGGGTGAATCCCTGACAGGTGGCAATCCTACCTCCTTGCTCACCTGTGCACCCCAAACTGTAATTCCTTCTCTGCCTACCTCTGCACACCCCACAATTCCCTCCCCCCCACTAATTTGCTTACCTTTGCAGAACAGGCTGATGTTTGGCTTAATGACCACAGTTGTAGGCAGGACTTTCAAGCATGTCCCTTTACCTCCCCAGTGGGCAGCATTTAGTATAGGTGATGGTGGATATGACCTCAGGGGGGCATTATATACATATAAATGCCGCCTCTCTTTACATATGAATGCCACCGCTATTTACACTTCAATGCCGGTATTTACACGTAAACACAGGGTCTGCAGATGAGTCATCTATACACAACAATAAGGCAGAGCTGGGCAGCATTAGTGACAGCACTTCACACTGCGATATCAGGACACAGCACGGGACTAAAACCTCAAGGGACGAGGGAATTTAAATTTGGATAGTTGGCAAGTATGAGGCAGCTGCTTTGGGCCCCGCAACAATGACAGGGCCCAGGGCAGCTGCCCCTTTTGCCCCAAATTAAAGACGGCCCTGGATGGGGCACTATTTCTCCCACTGACACCAATGATGGGGCACCATTCCTCCCACTGACACCAATGATGGGGCACCATTCCTCCCACTGACACCAATGATGGGGCACCATTCCTCCCACTGACACAAATGATGGGGCACCATTCCGCCCAATGACGGGGCACCATTTTTCCCACTTACACCAATAATGGGGCACTATTTGTCCCACTGACACCAATGATGGGATACTATTCCTCCCGCTGATGGGGCATTGTTTACTCCCACTGGCCACACTCCGGCCCTATAAAGTCTGAAGAACAGTAAACTGGCCCTTTGTTTTGAATGTTTGGAGACCTCTGTCCTATAGCAACAAGGCAAAACAGGATGATGCCATCTCTGGGAGTTTTTCAGCCAGGCCTCAGGAGGTATGTAAATAACCTACACTTATAAGGAAGGCATTATCTTTGGTCAGAGCTGCACAGTTTGCTTTTATCTATGCAGGTTTTTACCTGCATCAGCAGTTATTTTTAGTAAAGAATAACTATGTCCTATCAGTCTCATTCACATGGGCAGCCAGGGGCATCCGAGTGGCTAGATGCTGACCAATCTTGTATGCAGACAATAGGTGTCCAGGGACTGCGTTTCTGTAGAGTTACTGGCCGCAGCTGATCAGCCACAGAACAATGTGCACCCGCATCCATAGGCGGTGTTCAGCCAATACTGAATACAGGAAAATACTTGTCCCCGGCCTCTGGTGCAAAATGTGCCCAGCTGCTTCTTTTTTGGGTCATTTAGTTGCCCCCCTCTCTGCGTTCTCACCATTTCCACACTATTCTAGGTGGGACTGGAGATCAGAACTGAACGGCACATTCCAGATGAGGTCCTATAATACTTTGTAGTGGGCAGAGAGATGAGCGATCCACCAATCAGATACATTGTATACAGAGGAGGATGAACATTGTACCATTGTCAGTGGGATGATCCTCATTGATTGGCTACACATCCTTCGGCCTGTCATCTTGTAGGGATACCAGATCTATGGGGGAGGTGTCAGACATTCAACCAATCACATACAGTACATGATCCTTATTCAGCAAACTGATACCCTGGAGATTAGGGGCCCTTTTACACCTTTGTGGTGTGAGCTGTACTACTGCATGTAATGAATGGGCCGCCAGACCCACCCCCACCCCCACCCAGCACCAAACAATGGGTCCTGCAGAGGAGGATAACCAATCAGGGATGAGGATGACAGGGACTTGACAGATCAGGGATGAGGATGATGGGGATCTCATGGATCAGGGATGACGATGACTGGGATACTGGAGATTAAGATGGAGGATGACAGGTAATCCCACAAATAAGAGATGAAGATGACAGGGATCCTACAGATCAGGCATGAGGATGACAGGGATTTTATAGATCAGGGATGAAGATGACCGGGATCCCACAGTTCTGGGATGAATATTACAGGGATCCCACACATTAGGGATGGGGATGACAGGGATCCCACAGATCATGGATGACAGGGATCTCACAGATTAGGGATGATGACAGGAATCCCAAAGATTAGGGATGGGGATGACAGGGATTGCACAGATCAGGGATGGGGATGACAGGGATCCCACAGATAAAAGATGAAGATGACAGGGATCTTAGAGATCAGGGATGAGAATGTTAGGGATCTTTATAGATCAGAGATGAAGATGAAAGGGTTCCCACAGATTAGGGATGAAGATGACAGGGATCCCACAGATTAGGGATGAAGATGACAGGGATCCCACAATTAGGGATAAGAATGACAGGAACCCCAAAGATCAGGGATGAGGATGACAGGGATCTCATAGAAGAGGATAACAATGTTTCCACAGATCAGGGATGGGGATGACGGTGATCCAGCCCAGTTGATGAATGAATGGATTCCGTTATCCCGGGTGTGGGAGGGTTATCATGGGAGTTGTAGTTCTCTCTCCTTCTACCACAATAGACGGAATCTCCAGGAGGACTACAACTCCCAGCATGCAACCGGCTGACGCTCTCCGCTCTCTACCGCGGATTGTGATGGGAGTTGTTGTCCGTGCTGGTGCGGCAGACGCTGCAGGCGAGCGGGGGAGGGGAGATTAGGGACTTCATTTCCCAGCAGGCAGCGGGGCGGGAGATCGGTTAGAGGTCCGGAGAGCCAGAGGAGGACGGAGGGCTACAGGTACCGGGGAGACCGGGGGGCACCGACTGACTGAGACATCCCCTCCCCCATAATGTCTGAGTGAGCCTTCTACTTCAACACCCTCCATGTACTCCCTACTCCACCTATAATACCCCCAGCAGACCCCTATCCCCCCCTCCCCCCATACACTGATATATCCCTCCCCCCATACACTGATATATCCCTCCCCCCCCCTCCCCCCATACACTGATATATCCCTACCCCCCCCTCCCCCCATACACTGATATATCCCTACCCCCCCCTCCCCCCATACACTGATATATCCCTCCCCCCCCTCCCCCCATACACTGATATATCCCTATCCCCCCCTCCCCCCATACACTGATATATCCCTATCCCCCCCTCCCCCCATACACTGATATATCCCTATCCCCCCCCCTCCCCCCATACACTGATATATCCCTATCCCCCCCCTCCCCCCATACACTGATATATCCCTATCCCCCCCCCTCCCCCCATACACTGATATATCCCTATCCCCCCCCTCCCCCCATACACTGATATATCCCTATCCCCCCCCTCCCCCCATACACTGATATATCCCTATCCCCCCCTCCCCCCATACACTGATATATCCCTATCCCCCCCTCCCCCCATACACTGATATATCCCTATCCCCCCCTCCCCCCATACACTGATATATCCCTATACCCCCCCCTCCCCCCATACACTGATATATCCCTATCCCCCCCTCCCCCCATACACTGATATATCCCCCCCCCCATACACTGATATATCCCTATCCCCCCCCCTCCCCCCATACACTGATATATCCCTATCCCCCCCCTCCCCTCATACACTGATATATCCCCCCCCCATACATTGATGTACCCCTATACCTCCCATACACTGAGCTATCCCTATTCCCCCCCCCCTTTTATCGCCCCATACACTGATATATCCCTATCATCCCCATACACTGATACAGTATATCCCCCCCCCCCCCCCTTTTCCCCATACACTAATATAACCCTATCACATCCCATGCACTGATATATCCATAACCCCCCTTCTCCCCATGCACTAATATAACCCTATCCCCCCCCCCCATACACTGAAATATCCCTATTATCCTCCCCCGCTGGTTGATGTCATCGGGAGGCTGGGCTGTGATGTAGTTCAGCAGATTCCCATTTGATGAGGTGACAGTTGTGAGCCGCGTCTCCCCCGCTCAGTCTGGACACAACAGGTCCTGTTTGATTTGCACAAGAATCTGGTCAGATGTTCTATACCATCACAGCCAATCATCACCGCCACCAAACCGCCAATCATCACCGCCACCAAACCGCCAATCATCACCGCCACCAAACCATCATCACCGCCACCAAACCGCCAATCATCACCGCCACCAAACCATCATCACCGCCAATCATCACCGCCACCAAACCGCCAATCATCACCGCCACCAAACCATCATCACCGCCAATCATCACCGCCACCAAACCGTCATCACCGACACCAAACCATCATCACCGCCACCAAACCGCCAATCATCACCGCCAATCATCACCGCCAATCATCACCGCCAATCATCACCGCCACCAAACCGCCATCACCGCCAATCATCACCGCCACCAAACCGCCAATCATCACCGCCACCAAACCATCATCACCGCCAATCATCACCGCCACCAAACCGCCAATCATCACCGCCACCAAACCATCATCACCGCCAATCATCACTGCCACCAAACCGTCATCACCGACACCAAACCATCATCACCGCCACCAAACCGCCAATCATCACCGCCAATCATCACCGCCACCAAACCGCCATCACCGCCAATCATCACTGACACCAAATCTGTTATTCGGAGAAGTGTTTTAAACATGTCCATCTGTGATCCAATAAGATGATGGCTGGATGATCCTTCACTTATAATTGGTTCTTAGTTTGCTGTTTCTCTTTATAGAAGAACGTTTAGTTTTATTTATCTCTGAACCAATCCCATCACAGATCAGAGATTTCCTGTCTGTTCCCGTACGTCTATAGGCCCTATGTATTCCTCGGGGCCCCACAGTGTATATAGAGTGTATTACTCAGGGAGTGCAGTGATCAGCCGCTGTGTGTCACCCCGGAGGAGGAAGTGGTTTATTTCAGTGAGTGTTGTGGTTAGACGGTTACACCAGATACACCACAGGGCGGTGAGTGGGAAGTGCGGACGATAATGCACTGATATCTGTGAGGCGTCATTAGCCCTCTCCTGTGTATTCTCCCTAAGAGGAGCATTCCCAGACCTCCAGCACTGCGCTAATTATACTGTATATAGTAACAAAATGTTTTACTAAGCACATCAGAGGCCAGCTAATGTTACATATTCTAATCTGGGTCGGGGTCAGTGAACATTATATGCTATAATAAATCTGGAGTCAGAGGCTGGCTAATGTTACATATTATAACAAATCTGGGGTCAGAGGCTGGCTAATGTTACATATTATAACAAACCTGGGGTCAGAGGCTGGCTAATGTTACATATAAGAAATCTGGGGTCAGAGGCTGGCTAATGTTACATATTATAACAAATCTGGGGTCAGAGGCTGGCTAATGTTACATATTATAACAAACCTGGGGTCAGAGGCTGGCTAATGTTACATATTATAAGAAATCTGGGGTCAGAGGCTGGCTAATGTTACATATAACAAATCTGGGGTCAGAGGCTAGCTAATGTTACATATTATAACAAATCTGGGATCAGAGGCTGGCTAATGTTACATATTATAACAAATCTGGGGTCAGAGGCTAGCTAATGTTACATATTATAACAAATCTGGGATCAGAGGCTGGCTAATGTTACATATTATAATACATCTGGGGTCAGAGGCTGGCTAATGTTACATATTATAACAAATCTGGGGTCAGGGGCGGATAATGTGACACATAATAAATCTGGGGTCAGAGGCTGGCTAATGTTACATATAATAAATCTGGAGTCAGAGGCTGGCTAATGTTACATATTATAATAAAGCTGGGGTCAGAGGCTGGCTAATGTTACATATTATAAGAAATCTGGGGTCAGAGGCTGGCTAATGTTACATATTATAACAAATCTGGGGTCAGGGGCGGCTAATGTTACATATTATAATAAATCTGGGGTCAGAGGCCGGCTAATGTGACACATAAATCTGGGGTCAGAGGCGGCTAATGTTACATATTATAAGAAATCTGGGGTCAGAGGCTGGCTAATGTTACATATTATAAGAAATCTGGGGTCAGAGGCTGGCTAATGTGACACATAAATCTGGGGTCAGAGGCGGCTAATGTTACATATTATAAGAAATCTGGGGTCAGAGGCTGGCTAATGTTACATATTATAAGAAATCTGGGGTCAGAGGCTGGCTAATGTTACATATTATAACAAATCTGGGGTCAGGGGCGGCTAATGTTACATATTATAATAAATCTGGGGTCAGAGGCGGCTAATGTTACATATTATAAGAAGTCTGGGGTCAGAGGCTGGCTAATGTTACATATTATAAGAAATCTGGGGTCAGAGGCTGGCTAATGTTACATATTATAAGAAATCTGGGGTCAGAGGCTGGCTAATGTGACACATAAATCTGGGGTCAGAGGCGGCTAATGTTACATATTATAAGAAATCTGGGGTCAGAGGCTGGCTAATGTTACATATTATAAGAAATCTGGGGTCAGAGGCTGGCTAATGTTACATATTATAACAAATCTGGGGTCAGGGGCGGCTAATGTTACATATTATAATAAGTCTGGGGTCAGAGGCGGCTAATGTTACATATAATAAATCTGGAGTCAGAGGCGGCTAATGTTACATATTATAAGAAATCTGGGGTCAGAGGCTGGCTAATGTTACATATTATAAGAAATCTGGGGTCAGAGGCTGGCTAATGTTACATATTATAACAAATCTGGGGTCAGGGGCGGCTAATGTTACATATTATAATAAGTCTGGGGTCAGAGGCGGCTAATGTTACATATTATAAGAAGTCTGGGGTCAGAGGCTGGCTAATGTTACATATTATAATAAATCTGGGGTCAGAGGCTGGCTAATGTTACATATTATAACAAATCTGGGGTCAGAGGCTAGCTAATGTTACATATTATAATACGTCTGGGGTCAGAGGCTGGCTAATGTTACATATTATAACAAATCTGGGGTCAGGGGCGGATAATGTGACACATAATAAATCTGGGGTCAGAGGCTGGCTAATGTTACATATAATAAATCTGGAGTCAGAGGCTGGCTAATGTTACATATTATAAGAAATCTGGGGTCAGAGGCTGGCTAATGTTACATATTATAAGAAATCTGGGGTCAGAGGCTGGCTAATGTGACACATAACAAATCTGGGGTCAGGGTGGCAAGCTAATGTTACATATTATTGTATAATGCGGGGTCAGAGGCTGGCTATTGTTACATATTATAATAGTCTGAGGTCAGTGCGGACAGCTAATATTACATATTGCTATAAATCTTGTCAGGGGCTGGCTAATGTCACATATTCTAATAAAGCTGCAATGTTGCATATTATAATAAATTCGGGGTGATTACAGCTGGCTAATGTTGCATATAAATGTGGGGTCAGGGGGCAGCTAATGTCACATATTATAATAAAAGTGGGATCAGGGTTAATTAATGTCACATATTTATAATAAATCTGGGGTCAGGGGCCAGCTTATGTCACATATAATAAATTCGGGGTTAGTACAGCTGGCTAATGTCACATATAATAAATTTGGGGTCCGCTAATGTCACATATTCTAATAAGGCCTCATCATGTACACTGCTGCTGATAAACCTTTAAGAGCAGTTGGGTGTCTTTTTCAGCAGCCCCTGAACTCTCCTCTGTTATCTTATTCTGTACACTGATTAGTTTACAGTCATTTAGAGGCAGTTAAGTTTTTAGTGGCATTTTTTTGAACGCAAAAAATTGCATTGAGGACGGAAGTTTACTGGCATTTCAAGCGCCAAATGCTTGTAACTGCCTGTAAACTCATGTAAAAGCTGTAACCTGAGTTTTTAGGCCTCATGCACACGAGACGCCGGTGCAAACTCTGCTGAACACGTGTTTTTAAAAGCTGAAAACGGCGTTTAGAAATGCCCGTTTTGCCGCGTTTTAATGCGTTTGCGTCTAGAAGCGTCTGCAGAGAATGACATTTTGCGACCTGAATTTGGGGCCCCATATCTCGGGGCCACTTGGTGCTAGGAACCCCAAATTTGGATATGTTCTAGTGTTAGTACAACTGTGTTAGCACACCAAATTTGGGGTTCCTAGCACCAAATGGCCCCGAGATATGGGGCCCCAAATTCAGGTCACAAAATGTCAAGCGCTTCTGCAGCAGAGAATGACATTTTGTGACCCGACTTTGGGGCCCCGTATCTCAGGGCCACTTGGTGCTAAGAACCTCAAATTTGGATATGTTATAGTGTTAGTATAACTGTGTTGGGATTCCTAGCACCAAGTGGCCCCGAGATATGGGGCCCCAAAATCCGGTCGTAAAATGTTCCTTTAAAAACACTTCTAAACACAAACGCGGCTTTAGCTGCGTTTAGCCGCGTTTAGCCGCGTTTGGCGTCTGAAACGTGGAAAACTTTTGTGTCTGAACCCATTTTTTTTGCTTCTGGAAAAACGAGGTTAAACGCAACTGCCTAAAAACGCCAAAAAACGAGACTGTGTACATGGACACATAGGAAAACATTGAATGAGTTCAGGGGCAGTTGAAAAAAGTGTCCAACTGCCTCTGAACGCGAGTTTAACAGCGTCTCGTGTGCATGAGGCCTTAGGCACGTTTTTCGTTTATAAGCATTTTAAAGAGGAATATGCGAGAGAGGCAGGCAGAGAGAGAGACTGGCAGAAAGAGAGGCAGAAGAGAGAGAGACTGGCAGAAAGAGAGGCAGAGAGAGAATCCATAGTTAACCACTTGCCCATATATACGTCGGCACAATGGCAGCGGTAGGCAAATGGGCGTACCTGTACATTCCCTTTAATCAGCGGGGCTAGCAAGCGCGCCGGCCGCATACATCGTGACCCGCGAACTCGATGTCCACCGGTCTCCCGGTGATCGTGCCGCATGTAAACAAGGCATTTCCCCGTTCTGCCTTGTGACATGAAAGAGATCACTGCTCCCTGTCATTGAGAGCAGTGATCTCTGTCATGTGAGTTGTAGCCCACCCACCCCCCCACACACACAGTTAGAATCACTCCCTAGGACACACTTAACCCCTTCATCACCCCTTGGTGTTTAACCCCTTCCCTGCCAGTGTCATTTACACAGTAATCAGTGCATTTTTATAGCACTAATCGCTGTATAAATGACAATGTGTCCGCCATAATGTCACAGTCAAGATAAAAATCGCAGATCACCGCCATTTCTAATTTAAAAAAAAAAAAAAAAATTAATAATAAAAATGCCATAAAACTATCCTCTATTTTGTAGACACTATAAATTTTGGGCGAACCAATCAATATACGCTAATTGCGTTTTTTGTTTTTTTTTGTGTTTTTTTTACCAAAAAATATGTAGAAGAATACATATCAGCCTAAACTGAGGATAAAAATTGTTTTTTATACATATCTTTTTGGGGGATATTTATTATAGTAAAAAGTAAAAAATATTGCGTTTTTTTTTTTTTTTTTTTTTTTCAAAATTGTCCTTTTTCTGTTTATAGCACAAAAAATAAAAAGGGCAGAGGAGATCAAATACCACCAAAAGAAATCTCTGTAGGGAAAAAAAAAAGGACGTTGATTTTGTTTGGGTCGCACAACCTCGCAATTGTCAGTTAAATCTGCGCAGTGCCGAATCGCAAAAAGTGCTCTGGTCAGGAAGGGGGTAAAAATCTTCTGGGGCTGAAGCGGTTAAAGCACACTGCTCTCTCTTCTCTCAAAGAATGGCTGATATAGTTAATAATTTACATGTTTTTCCTGCATTGTGGACATTTGGGAGGGTCTCCTGAGGTTATCTTTAAAAAAACACTTCTAACTTTAACTGCTGCCAAACTCAGTATGTAAAAGCTGTTAAATGGAAGTCGTTCATCCAAAAAAAAAAAAAAAAATCACATGTACATAAGTATCACAGCCTTTGCCATGACACTCAACACTGAGCTCAGGTCCATCCTGTTCCCACTGATCATTCTTGAGATGGAGTCCACCTGTGGTAAATTCAGCTGATTGGACATGATTTGGAAAGGCGCACATCTGTCTATATAAGCTTTCACAGTTAACAGTACATGTCAGAGCACAAACCAAGCCATGAAGTCCAAGGAATTGTCTGTAGACCTCCAAGACAGGATTGTATGGAGATCACAGATCTGGGGAAGGGTACAGAATAATTTCTGCAGTATTGAAGACCCCAATGAGCACAGTGGCCTCCATCATCCGTAAATGAAAGAAGTTTGGAACCACCAGGACTCTTCCTAGAGCGGGCCACCTGGCCAAACTGAGTGACCGGGGGAGAAGGGCCTTAGTCATGGAGGTGACCGAGAACCCCGATGGTCACTCTGACAGAGCTCCAGTGTTTCTCTGTGGAGAACATTCCAGAAGAACAACCATCTCTGCAGCACTCCACTAATCAGGCCTGTATGGTAGAGTGGCCAGACAGAAGTCACTCCTCAGTAAAAGGCACATGGCAGCCCACCTGGAGTTTGCCAAAAGGCATCTGAAGGATTCTTAACATGAGAAACAAAATTCTCTGGTCTGATGAAAAAAAGATTGAACTCTATGGCCTGAATGGCAAACGTCATGTCTGGAGGAAACCAGGCACCGCTCATCACCTGACCAATACCATCCCTACAGTGAAGCATGGTGGTGGCAGTAGCATGCTGTGGGGATGTTTTTCAGCAGCAGGAACTGGGAGACTAGTCAGGATCCAGGAAAAGATGAATGCAGCAATGTACAGAGACATCCTTTTTTTTTTTTTTTTTTTTTTTTTTTTAATTCCACTTTATTTTAGATTTCTTTCCAATATACAAACATTATTTTTTTATTTTATTTATTTTTTTTGCAAAAAAAAAAAACGGAAAAATACATTCCACAAATTGACATTCATCCCCTTAATTACCCATCTCCCCCCCCCCCATATTTCCCATCACAATTAGGAATAAAACATTTCCGAAAAAAGAAAAATCCTTACTGAGGATATATTCTCTCTGGTATCAGACCTGAAATTTCTAACCATTTGTTCCATATTTTTCAAGTCTACCTCTATTGCCCTTTCTTGTGTAAGCCAATCTCTCTCTCGTTATTAACCAGCCTCTGCCTGCCCATTGATTGATGGGGGTTTAGGGTCCAGCCATTTCCAGGTGATCGCTTTTCTAGCTTGATACTGACATCTTAAGACTGCTATTTTTGTGAGTCCAGATTCCACACCTTGTCCCAAATATCCCAATATTCATGTTATTGGCTCCAGCCCTACATTTATACTAAAGATTGAATTTATTTTATCCACCACCTCCTACCAATATGTATATAGTTTGGGGCACCTCCAGAGCATCTAAATCAGGTCTCCCGTTGCCCTTCTACATCTTGGGGCAAAGTGCATCTGGCCGTCCTCCAAACCGGAATAATCTTTTCGGGGTATAATCTGCTCTATGTATAATATATAACTGGGTAAGCTTCTGGGCTGCGGAGAGGGACAACTGGTCTACTGAGGACACAATGCCACTCCATTGCTTGTCTGTGAGTTTTCCCACGTCCTCCTCCCATGTTACTCTACTTGCCAGGTGGGAGTCCTTTTCTAGTACCTTCGAGTGTATATTTGAATGTAGATTTGAGATCAACCCCTTAAGGGAGGTAGCGTTCACTAAAGTTACTAATAAGGTCATGTTCCTCCATTCCATTCTCTCTTCCCTGAAATGTGTCATCAGTGCTTGTCTCAGCTGCAGGTATTGGTCGAAAATACTATTTAGGAAACCAAATTTCTCCTTCTAGTTCTTGGAAGGTCTTCAATACCCTTGTTGTGTATAACTGTGCCAGTCTGACCACTCCCTTCTGTTTCCAGTTTGAGAAGCTATCCAGACCCGCAAGCCCCGACAGCTTCGCATTATCCCGAATTGGTGTAAACTCACTATACTCCGAGTACTTGAAAATTGATTTTATTGTGTTCCATACCCCCATTTGCTGTAGCGGAGCATCCAAGAAGTAGCTCCAGGGATGTGGTACAGCCAGCCCTCCTTTTTCCTTCGGAAGCTGCAACACCCTCAAACGGATTCCAGGTTTCCCCTTCCTTCAGATTAAGTCCCTGAAGAGACCCTCCACCTTTTTGTACCATACTCCAGGGATTCATATTGGGGAGTTCAGAAGGATGTACAGGAGTTGAGACAACCATATCATTTTTATGAGGCTACTTCATCCTACTACTTACAAAGGGAGACCTCTCCATGTACCACATTTTACACTGAATACATTTAACAGAGGCTCCAACTTCTCTATCTACCGCCTGGGATTTACTGTTACCTTTACACCCAAGTATCTAAAACTCTCCACCACCTGTAGGCATCTAACGTTCTCTGGTATTCCCTGCGTTACTCCATTAACCGGGAGAAGAGCAGATTTCCCCCAGTTGATGGAGAACCCAGAGAACAGGCCAAATCTCTCTATAACAAAATTCTCTGGTCTGATGAAAAAAGAACTCTTTTGCCTGAATGGCAAGCATCATGTCTGGAGGAAACAAGGCACCGCTCATCACCTGGCCAAAACCATCCCTACAGTGAAGCATGGTGGTGGCAGCATCATGCTGCGGGGATGTTTTTCAGCAGCAGAAACTGGAAGACTAGTCAGGGTTGAGGGAAAGATGAATGCAGCAATGTACAGAGACATCCTTGATGAAAACCTGCTGTAGAGAGCTCTGGACCTCCACACTGGTTTAAAGATTTATCTTCCAACAGGACAAACGACTCCAAGCACACAGCCAAGATAACAAAGGAGTGGCTACGGGACAACTCTGCGAATGTCCTTTAGTGGCCCAGCCTGAGCCCAGACTTGAACCCAATTGAACATCTCTGGAGAGATCTGAAAATGGCTGTGCACTGACGCACCCCATCCAACCTGATGGAGCTTAAGAGGTCCTTCAAAGAAGAACGGGAGAAACTGCCCAGAATTAGGTGTGCCAAGCTTGTAGCATCATACTCAAAAAAGACTTGAGGCTGTAATTGGTGCCAAAGGTGCTTCAACAAAGTATTGAGCAAAGGCTGTGAATACTTATGTACATGGGATTTTTGTCCTTTTTTTTTTTTTAATAAATTTGCGAAGATTTCATACAAACTTCTTTCATGTTGTCATTATGGGGTAATGTTTGTAGAATTTTGAGAATTGAGAAATTTGAGAAAATAATTTATTCCATTTTGGGAATAGACTGTAACATAACAAACTGTGGAAAAAGTGAAGCGCTGTAAATACTTTCCGGATGCACTGTACAACTAAAGGCAAACTTTCTTTCCTTTTTCAACAGTATGGGAGGGTTAGAACCCCTGGCAGTGTTCTATTGGGGAGATTTCCCTTCACTTCCTGTCCCACAGCCACAACAGCAAGTGAGAGGAAATCCCAGGTTGTTACCATAATTAATGCCCCCCCCCCCTCGATTTCTCCCCTATTTCTGGCAACAATCTGTTAATTAGGATCTGCTTTCACTCTCTGTGATAAGAGGGCACATAAAGAGGTGAATCTCCCTAATATGGACACAGACAACAATAATTGTACATGTGCATTGAACATGCGTTATCCTGTGTACATTGCATTAAGAAGTCCATTCATTTCGAATGGGAACGGGATGCGTCCAGTGGACAGGTTCAGCCAATGCACAGGGCAAGGTTGAATTCCCCCCACCCGCGTGCTCTGACGCATGATGTAGTTAGCTGTACTACTTTGCGCCCACCCCAAACGTGGACCTGTGCCCGGGGCAACTGACCCTGCTGCCCCCCCCCCCCCCCTTTCCACACTCCAAAGAGGATGCATGCGGCGCTATCTTAACCACTTGCCGACCGCTGCATGCCGATGCAAATGGGTGTACCTGTACGTCCCCTTTAATTGGCGGGGCTAGCAGGCGAGCGTGCGCCCGCTGTGTACAACGTGACTGCGGGACCGGCGATCGTGTCACGGAGCCGCAGAACAGGGCATTTCCCCGTTCTGCCTTGTGACATGACAGAGATCACCGCTCCCTGTCATCAAGAGCAGTGATTGTTGTCATGCGAGTTGAAGCCCATCTCCCCCCCCCCCCCCCCCCCCACAGTTAGAATCACTCCCTAGGACAAACGTAACCCCTTGATCGCCCCCTAGTGGTTAACCCCTTCCCTGCCAGTGTCATTTACACAGTAATAAGTGCGTTTTTATAACACTGATCGCTGTATGAATGACAATGGTCCCAAAATAGTGTCAAATGTGTCCGATGTGTCCGCCATAATGTCGCAGTCACGATTAAAAATCGCAGATCGCTGCCATTACTAATAAAAAACAAAAACAAAAAATGTAATAATAAAAATACCATAAAACTAGACGCTATTTGCGATTTTGGACTGTGGGCGTCCTGTCGCCACCTGGAGCCCCTCTACATTCCCACTCCCCTATTCCTGAGGCTCACTCCATGAAAGATCTGATGCTCCATTTCCTGTTCTCTGATCAGACGGCGCATTGAACGCATTATCGGTATTTTATTTCCAATCGTGTTCTGCTCAGAGATATATAGATATGAACTGGATTGACGAAATCGATATTTTACTGCAGCCAATGAACATTCAGCGGTTAAACGTTTATAAACTGGTGACGTCTTCTGTCGTCGAAATTTTTAGCACCGCATCCCACCGCTCCTTTTCCTGCTTTACTGAGGCTGCAGTGACGCTTGTGTGCATGTATGTGCGTGGGATTTCACGTGCGCTTTACAATGCGTTGCCTTTTTACTGCCACCACAGCGTTCATACATGGACAGACTGCATCTCATGGGAAGATGGATGAACAGATCTGGAGTGCTCCTGTGTTTTTATATTTATGGCGCGGGATAAAGGAGGCGAATGTAAAAATCAGGCCGGCAGCTTCTATACATGAAAGGCTTTCCACCATCCCCTTGGGATGCGGTAGGGATGAGTAAACCGAGATCTGAAATCCAAGTTAATTCTAATGACGAACTGTTTATAGAGCCAACATGTTTCAGGTGCTGTAACCCCTCTCCCTTTATCAGGGCTTTAGAAACTGAAATGCTGTATAAGGCTCGATTCACATCTATGCATGTTGCTTTTGAGCGTTTTTGGAGTTTTTTTTGTCATGCCTGCCACGTTTTTGAGCAGCGTTTTTGTAGCGTTTTTACAGCGTTTTTGCCGCATTTTGCGTCTTGCTTTTTTTTTTTTTTTTTTTTTTTTTTTTTTTTTTTTTTAGACTGTATACAAAAAAAAAAAAATGCATCAAAAACCGTGCACTTGCGTTTTTGATGCTGGTCCATTGAATTCTATTACATGTAAAACGCTGCATTTTGCATGAAAAAAAGTCCCTGACCCTTTCCAAAAATGCAGAGGTACAAAAATGCATTGATGTGAACATGTTCCATAGGAACCCATGTTAAAAAAATTCCCATGCATTTCTGCAAAATGCATCAAAAAACGCGCTAGTGTGAATGGAGCCTAAGAAAGCGGTAATCTGTATATAGATTCCTTATTAGGCTCTAGACATGTGCACTGCCAAAAAATTAGTTTGTTTTCGTTTTTTTGGGGGGTTTTTTTTGTTGTTTTTTTCGTTTTTCGGGTCTTTCGTTATGATTGCAATTCGAAAAAAAGGAAGAAAATTCAAAAAAGAATAGCTAATAACTATTAAATTATAGTTATTGGAAATTTCTTTCAAATGTGGCTGTTAGCGAACGTAACGAATATGAATTTATCTGAAGTTACGAATTATCTGAAATAACGAATGCCGCGTCTAAACAAATGGAACGGAACGAATTATTAATAAAAAGTTTTTATTGTTGTTTATTATTATTCATTTATTACGTTCCATTCGTTTTAGATGCGGCATTCGTTATTTCGGATAATTCGTAACGTCGGATAAATTCGTATTTGTTACATTCACTAACAGCCAAATTTTGAAAGCAAATTCCAATACCTATAATTTAATAGTAATAGTTTAAGTTATTATTAGTTCTGATTTTTGGGTTTTTCGAATTTACGAATATTTGGAAAAATTTTGTTAAACGGGGTTTTCGTTCATTCGGATATTTCCGAATGAACGTATTTGTCAAAATTCGTTAAACTAATTCGGAACGAAACAGATTTCACATCTCAATTAGGCTCCATGCACACTGCACAGCGTGGTTTTGTTTTTTGTTTTTTTTCTGCTTCTAGGAGCTAAGGCCTCATGCACACGAGACGCTGGTGCAAACTCTGCTGAACACATGTTTTTAAAAGCTGAAACCAGCATTTAGAAACGCCCGTTTTTGCCACATTTGCATGCCGCGTTTAGCCGCGTTTTACCGCATTTGCGTCTAGAAGCGTCTGCAGAGCAGAGAATGACCTTTTGCGACCCAACTTTGGGGCCCCGTATCTCAGGGCTACTTAGTGCTAGGAACTCCAAATTTGGCGTGCTAACACAGAGGAACTAACACTACAACATATCCAAAGCTGGGGTTCCTAGCACCAGGTGGCCCCGAGATACAGGGCCCCAAATTTGGGTCGCAAAATGTCATTCTCTGCTGCAGAAAAGTGCTTGACATGTTGTGACCTGAATTTGGGGCCCCGTATCTTGGGGCCACTTGGTGCTAGGAACCCCAAATGTAGATATGTTGTAGGGCTAGTTCCACTGTGTTTGCACACCAAATTTGGGGTTCCTAGCACCAAGTGACCCCGAGATACGGGGCCCCAAAATCAGAGAATGACATTTTGAGACCCAAATTTGGGGCCCCGTATCTCAGGGCCACTTGGTGCTAGGAACCCCAAATTTGGTGTGCTAACACAGTGGAACTAATACTACAACTTATCAAAAGCTGGAGTTCCTAGCACCAAGTGACCTCGAGATACGGGGCCCCAAAATCAGAGAATGACATTTTGCGACCTAACTTTGGGGCCCCGTATCTCCTGTTTCTGGCGCTGCCTGGGGCTGCGTACCTGTGTTGCCGGCGCTGCCCGGGGCCGTGCACCTGTGTCATTTACCGCTTTCACTAATGTATATAAAATAGAAATTGTCTGGACTGGTCCAGCACTGAACAAGTATTCTATGGCAATAAATGGGATTTAAAGCTCTCGCTCTGTGTTTTGCCGTATTAACATTCTGCGGAATCAGCGCTTTTTTTTTTTTTCCCCACTGACACAGATTCCGAATGAACTCAGATAAGGAAGTATAATGAGGAAGTGCTGATAACACAAAATCTAAGCGAAATTATTCTTTTCTTAGCTCCTCAATGTGCAGCTGCAGAGCAGGAATATGACTGACGGGACTCTATTATAGATATGTATGTGCTCACTTCTCGTCATTGAGAGCATGCCTCATGCAGGAGCAGGGCAGGGAAAGCACATGGTGCTATGGTGGGGGGTGCTCCTTTTTCCTTACTAGACCATTCTAACACATCTGGGTGGGCTCCAAGCGCAATGCTCTGCGTCCAAAGCCCACCCTATTTTGAAGCCTATTAGAGCCTCTGACTCTAATCAGGTGCTTCAAAAAAAAAAAAAAAACCCACCACTGAAATTTATGTGCCCCGGAATCCTGACAGGGGCCGTACGCATGAATAGGGGGTGGGGACGGAAAGGGGAGGCGGCACCCGTGCGCCGTTCATGCACAGACCGCCCCTGCTCAAAAGCCTATAGGAGCCGCTCCTTTTTGAGCTGCAGTGTGCATGAGCCCCAACATTCAATTTTGGAATGAATGGACTACCAAACAATAACACCATACACCGATAAAAATGTATACATTATAAAAAAAATTCTTTCCATCCTTCTCCTTCCAATTTTCTCATCAACGCCGTCCAAAGCAAATGTCGATTTGAACCGACTTATGATTAGAAAAATGAACAAATGTTCTTCCAATGAAAACATTTTGTTAAAATGCATTAATACATTTTAGTTTATTCAGCATGAAATGGAGCTTAGTTATGTAGCATGAGGCTGTATATTCTGCAATATTTTACATTTTTGGTAAACTCATTCAATGAATGCTTCACCTCATTCACTAAGCTCTGGGGAAATTTCCCTTACAAATTTGAACCGTTTTGCCTTTAGTAAATCTCCCTCCAGTGTTCAAGGAGGGCAGCCATATATGCCTGTTATGCTTGCAGTCCTTTTATTTTTTGTTATCATTATTGTTTTTATAGAGATTGCCTGTTGGTGATTCTTATAACTCATTACAGGCCTACCAGATAGGGGCTGTCTGATTGAAAACAGGCTCTGTGCAGGCTCTAATGATGTGAAATGTCCACAATGCCTCCTTGTTGTTTCACATTTTACATTGTTTGGGATGGGGCACACTTTGGCAGACAGAATCCTTGTAGATAGTCCATGTGCTTTGTGTTTAAAAAAATAAAAAATAAAAAAAAATCCTATATCTAAAACAAATTGTGGGGGTTAGCTCCAATGAGCATCACCTTCCCTGGGGTAATAGGGTAGTTCAAATGGCAGGTTTTCTTAAACTCTGACTTATAGCCAGTTTTATTTTTAACCCTTTCATGACTAAGCCTATTTTTGACATTTGGTGCTTACAAGTTAAAATCCGTATTTTTTGCTAGAAAATTACTTGGAGCATATATATATATATATATATATATATATATATATATATATATATATATATATATATATATATATATATATATATATATATATATATTTTTAGTAGAGAATATAATGGCGATTGTTTTATGTCACACGGTATTTGTGCAGCGGTGTTTTAAACGCAACTTTTTGGGAAAAGGGACACTTTCATGAATTTAAAATAAACAAAATGGTGAAGTTAGCCTAATTTTTTTGTTTAATGCGAAAGATGATGTTACGCCGAGTAAATAGATACCAAACATGTTGCGCTTTATAATTGCACGCACTCGTGGAATGGCGACAAACTACGGTACCTAAAAATCTCCCTAGGCGACGCTTTAAATTTTTTTTTACGGTTACCAGGTTTGAGTTACAGAGGAGGTCTAGTGCTAGAATTATTGCTCTGACGATCGCGGCGATACCTCACATGTGTGATTTGAACACAGTTTACATATGCGGGCGCGACTTCTGTATGCGTTTTCTTTGCTGCGCAAGCTTGCGGCGATTCTCAATACTGTATATTTTTTTTTTTAAACTAGTGCCATTGGCAGCCGAGTAAACGGGAAGTGACGTCATGACGTCGCTTCCTTGTTTACAATTAGGAGGCTGGAATGAAGCCGCTCACTGTCACTAGCTGCTGGAGGCGGTGGATTGTTGATCGGGCCTCCCGGTAAGAACGGCGGAGGGAGGGGGGGGGGGCGTGGGCGTCCCCTCCTGCTCCTCCAGTATAACAGCCGAGCGACTTTTAGCCGCATCGGTTGTTATCGCTGGAAAGCTGATCGCCGGCTCTAAAAAATAGTACTGGGATGATGCCTGCAGCTGCGAGATGGAATCTGCCTAATGCACCGGATCCCTCCTAAAATAAAATGTACCTATTAATCCTAATACGACGTACTCTGCCCTATCCCATATGGAGATGGGCTTCCCCAAAGCCCCCTCCTTAATGCCCTACAGTTTGCCTCTGTAAAAAACGATGGAACGGTATCAAGCAAAGACTAGGAATAAATGGCTTCCTTTCCAGCGCACCGATCTGGCAGAACAGATTTTACACCGAGATGGCCAAACTTAGTGGTCATGCACGGTGGGAGGCTGCAGGGGTTAAATATCTGTACCAAATTTTTGAGGAGACACGCCTGAAATCTTATGTTAAACTGAGAGAGGAATTTCCATTATTAGGGAATATTCACTACCAGTATATCCAGCTGAGCCACGCAGTTGGATGTCAGAGCAATTATTCGTCCCTACGTCTGGTAGAATCGTCTTTTTTTTTAATCTGTATACGAGGAAACTGGGGGAAAAAAAGGGTATTATCTCTAGAACCTATACACAACTGTTGACTCCTATACAGGCGCCTGATCTTCTGCCTTGCAGTTAGAAGTGGGAAAGAGGCATTGGTCCTATTGATGGAGAACAATGGCAGCAAATACTAAAAGCTGGACCCCTAGTGTCACCTGTTTATTTGAGTGTATAGGACCCCAGTACAATTGCACCAATGGCGAAGAAGAGACTCACCCATATGCCCTAAGTGTCAGGCTCACCCTGGAGACCCCATACATATGCTGTGGAAATGCCCCAAATTCGTTAGATATTGGAATAATGTTGTCATGACCATTAACACTATCTATCACAGGGATCTTCAAACTACGGCTCTCCAGCTGTTGCAAAACTACACATCCCATGAGGCATTGTAAAACTCTGACATTCACAGACACGACTAGACATGATGGGAATTGTAGTCCCTGAACAACTGGAGGGCCGTAGTTTGAAGACCCCTGATCTATCAGGTTCAGCTGTTTGTGGATCCCTTGGTGTGCTTGCTGGGAGGTCTGGACGAGGACTTGTGCTCCCCTTCTTGTATACATTGCTCTTATTAGACCACTTTTTTTTGGCCAGAAAGCTTATAGCGAGGTATTGGTTGTCTACCCAGATTCCGGCGAGCCAGCAATGGATCCAAGCAGTTAACAACATTCTTATTCGTGAAAATACCTATTTATCAGAGAAAATCACCTAAGAAGTTTGAAAAAAATATGGCCATGTTGGTTGGGTGCCCCAGAAGTAGCTCCTCCACAACTGGTCCTCACCAGGCTACTGCAATGTTGATGGCCCAGTGAAGATGTGCTTACAGTATAAAGAGGCATGCAATGGTTGACACACATTATGGCGAGATGCAGTGGACAAGCTGCTTTCGTGGTAGAAGGTATATAGCTATAGGGTCATATATCGGGAGAAGAGTACACTGTTTTAGGTTGAAATGTTTTTTCTTTTTTCCTTTTTTGAAGTTTCTGCAAAAGGCAATATGGAAGATGTACTGTGAATTTATATAAGATACTCCCTGTATATGTAAAGCTGTTTCTGTTTTTTGTTTGGACTGTATATTTACATATTTATATTGGAAGTGCCTTTTTTTTTTTTTGCTTTTGTCACAATAAAAGCCTTTTGATTTAAAACGAAAAATTAGTGGACCACCGAAATGAAAATTCTGGACTGAAATCAAAAATTTAGGATGCACTTGGCCTAAATAGAATTGTTTTGTATTCGACTTTTGAATTAACCTCATGAATTTTAAATGAACATGAATTTATTTTCTGCCGATAGGCTGCCTTCAGTGAGCAGATTTTGAAGCACTTTTGGGTTTAAAAAAAAAAAAAGAGACATTGGTCCTATTGATGGAGAACAATGGGAGCAAATACTGTAAGCTGGACCCCTAGTGTCACCTGTTTATTTGAGTGTATAGGACCCCAGTACAATTGCACCAATGGGGAAGAAGAGACTCACCCATACGCCCTAAGTGTCAGGCTCACCCAAAAAAAAAGCGCAAGAAAAGCTCAACAATAAAAGAATCCCTTTTTAAATTCTTCACGCTGGTCCGTTGTACATCCGTTGCGGTGTTAAAAATCCTGCTTGTTGCATTTTTGGTGCACCAAAACGCACCTCCCCATTGAAATGCATTGAAAACGCAGCCCGTTCTTCGTACGGTTTTTGAGGCACATGACATCTGAAAATCTCTGTACAATTGCGCACGATTTTCGGTGGCAATTATCTGCACTTTTTTTTTTCCTATAGGCAAATCACCAATAACCCTTTCAGCTGATCATTTTCGGCCGCTGATATATCGGTGCATCCCTAATTATTAAGAATAATAATAGTGTCTGACACTGGGAGGACATTAGAGTGTAAGCTCCTATGGTGCAGAGACTGATGTGACTGTCTCGGTGTTCTCTGTATTACGCTGCGTTATGTTGTAGTTTTTTCATTTAAATGTCCTCCCAATGAATTCCATATGAATTTGGGGTATGAGATCTATTCTCGGAGGAGAACCTGCTGGCCTGGCAGGGCTGTATGCAGTAATATTGCTGCGCAGACGGTTCTGTACAGCAGGTGATAAATCACCACCATTGGCCTCCTCTATTATCTGTGTCTCTGGGGCTGAGATCGTGCTGACTGCTGTGTAGAACAAAGGAGACTATCTGATCGACCTTCCCTTTGTATCTGTCTGTGTGGCAGATTGATGATCACCTGTGACATCACAGTCACCGCTAACATGCCCCCTGCTCCTCTTCTTCATGTTCTCAGCTTGTTACATTTACTTTTCCTCTATTATCTATTAGATCCGTGAATGGTAGTCAGAGCAATGCAGCGTGGGCAATATTCCGCCAACTGTACCCTTCATTACTGATCAGCCGGGGAGGGGGGAAGCTTGTGTTACATGCTCAGTGCAGCCTCCTCTACATCTTACATGGTGACTGCAGCTGTGTCATGTCTGTCTGCACCCCCACCCGCCCACCCCTACTATCCACTGTTCATCTGGAGCAGCTGGAAAGTGCAGTGATAGGAGAGGAATGGCAACTGTCCTAGTAAATCAGATTACTGTATTCATATATAATGAGCCAGACACATCAGTCTGTGTACCAGAGGAACTTACACTCTAATGTCACCCCCCCACCCCAAATCATACACTATTATACACTTATATAGATCTGACATATACTGCAGTGCTGTACAGAGAAAACTGAGCCAGTCACACCAAAGGAGCTTACACTCTAATGTCCCCCCCCCAACAGTCACACACATTATTATTATTATTATAATTATTATTATTATTATTATTATTATAATACATTTATACAGCTCTGACATATACTGCAGTGTTGAACAGAGACCACTGAGCCAGTCACGTGTCTCTCCACCAGAGGAGCTTACACTCTAATGCCCTCCGCAGTCGCACGCTATTATTATGCATTTTTATATAGCTCTGACATATACTGCAGTGTTGTACAGAGAATACTGAGCCAGTCACATCAGTCTCTGCACCAGAGAAGCTTACACTCTAATGTGCCCCCCCCCCAAATCATACACTATTATTCCTTTATATAGCGCTGACATATACTGCAGTGCTGTACAGAGAACACTGAGACAGTCACACCAAAGGAGCTTACACTCTAATGTCCCCCCCCCCCCAACAGTCACACACTATTATTATTATTATTATTATTATTATTATTATTATTATTATTATACATTTATATAGCTCTGACATATACTGCAGTGCTGTACAGAGAACAGAGAGACAGTCACATGTCTCTCTACCAGAGGAGCTTACACTCTAATGCCCCCTGCAGTCGCACACTATTATTATTATTCATTTATAAAGCGCTGACATATACTGCAGTGCTGTACAGAGAACACTGAGACAGTCACATCAAAGGAGCTTACACTCTAATGTCCCCCCCCCCCCCACCCCCAACAGTCACACATTATTTATTATTATTATTATTTATACATTTATATAGCTCTGACATATACTGCAGTGCTGTACAGAGAACACAGAGACAGTCACGTGTTTCTCCACCAGAGGAGCTTACACTCTAATGCCCCCTGCAGTCACACGCTATTATTATTATGCATTTATATAGCTCTGACACATACTGTAGTGCTGTACAGAGAACACTGAGCCAGTCACATCAGTCTCTGCACCAGAGAAGCTTGCACTCTTATGCCCCGTACACACGGTCGGATTTTCCGATGGAAAATGTGTGATAGGACCTTGTTGTCGGAAATTCCGACCGTGTGTGGGCTCCATCACACATTTTCAATGGGATTTCCGACACAAAGTTTGAGAGCAGGATATAAAATTTTCTGACAACAAAATCCGTTGTCGGAAATTCCGATCGTGTGTACACAAATCCGACGGACAAAGTGCCACGCATGCTCAGAATAAATAAAGAGATGAAAGCTATTGGCCACTGCCCCGTTTTATAGTCCCGACGTACGTGTTTTACGTCACCGCGTTCAGAACGATCGGATTTTCCGACAACTTTGTGTGACCGTGTGTATGCAAGACAAGTTTGAGCCAACATCCGTCGGAAAAAATCCATGGATTTTGTTGTCGGAATGTCCGATCAATGTCCGACCGTGTGTACGGGGCATAATGTGTCCATCCCCCCCCCTTCAGTCTCACAGTTTTATTACAGGCCTCACGGTGGCTCTAACAGTATTTGTGGCGATGGGGGTGGAATCTTGATATCTTTAATGTTTAAAGCAGATATAATAACAATCAGTACATTTTTATAGAAAGTTGAACATGTTATTTCAAAAGTTGTCTTCAATATTTATAAATCTGTAGCTTTCATTAAAATATTTCCTGACGATCCTGCCACAAAGGTTCTTGTTCAGGCAGTTCCTGTTAGGTGACAACACTCCTTGCCTGTTTCCCAATTGTGTTCCTTGTGTTGTCACCTCTTCTTGGTAGAAGTTATGAGCTGCTATGCACACATCGAGCAGGCATGGCCCACCATTGTCACAGTCAGGAAGCCGGTCCAGAGCCATGCGTAGCAAATGCAGGAGAAAGTGTATGTAGACATGAAGTGGCAGGCAGCAGTTGCAGGAGATCAGCAGTACTGGGATGGTAAAAGGGTGAAAAATCGTGTTTATGGGGAAAACAATGTAAATTGTATAGGGTGCAATGTGCAAGCTGTGGTTGAGCTCGAGATTAGAGGAAGCTGCTAAAATGTTATGTTGTGGCATCTGGTGGAGCCTTATCTCCAACCCTGGGCCTCAGGAAGTGGAAGGGCCCCAGGCGTTCTCATCAGGGCTGGCCAGGGGGGGGGGGGGGGGGGCTTGGGACATTTTTTAATTTTTTTTTCTCCCTCTTTCTATGCAATGTTGGTGCACAGAGAGCTGCTTGATGAGTGTCAGCCGTTGTGACCCGTTCCCATACACAGGTAAATCTTTCTCTGTGGTTTGAATGTGAAGGAATCCTGTGCAGTTTGCATATCTTCCTCTCATTCCAACAAAAGTGTAGAATGTTAAAGTTTATCGTTTTGTGCAGTCTGTTACCATGAGCGGTTATTTTAGTCGGGACTTTGTTGGTGATGATTTTGAATTAACTCTCTGCACTCCGCTATACACCCGCACATAGTTCTAGCAACCTTTACATAAAAATAGGGATTCTTGGTTCACATATAATATCATACATTCACGCTGGCCAACTGCCTCAAAGTGATCCCTCTCTGGCCAAGTGAGTCAAAGCAAGTTCCTTTCTGTGCCAAAAGAGGTGCCTCCCTGGTCGCCTGCCCCAAAGGCGATGTCTGGTCTCTGGTCGCCTGCCCCAAAGGCGATGTCTGGTCTCTGGTCGCCTGCCCCAAAGGCGATGTCTGGTCTCTGGTCGCCTGCCCCAAAGGCGATGTCTGGTCTCTGGTCGCCTGCCCCAAAGGCGATGTCTGGTCTCTGGTCGCTCGCCCCAAAGGCGATGTCTGGTCTCTGGTCGCCCGCCCCAAAGGCGATGTCTGGTCTCTGGTCGCCCGCCCCAAAGGCGATGTCTGGTCTCTGGTCGCCCGCCCCAAAGGCGATGTCTGGTCTCTGGTCGCCCGCCCCAAAGGCGATGTCTGGTCTCTGGTCGCCCGCCCCAAAGGCGATGTCTGGTCTCTGGTCGCCCGCCCCAAAGGCGATGTCTGGTCTCTGGTCGCCCGCCCCAAAGGCGATGTCTGGTCTCTGGTCGCCCGCCCCAAAGGCGATGTCTGGTCTCTGGTCGCCCGCCCCAAAGGCGATGTCTGGTCTCTGGTCGCCCGCCCCAAAGGCGATGTCTGGTCTCTGGTCGCCCGCCCCAAAGGCGATGTCTGGTCTCTGGTCGCCCGCCCCAAAGGCGATGTCTGGTCTCTGGTCGCCCGCCCCAAAGGCGATGTCTGGTCTCTGGTCGCCCGCCCCAAAGGCGATGTCTGGTCTCTGGTCGCCCGCCCCAAAGGCGATGTCTGGTCTCTGGTCGCCCGCCCCAAAGGCGATGTCTGGTCTCTGGTCGCCCGCCCCAAAGGCGATGTCTGGTCTCTGGTCGCCCGCCCCAAAGGCGAAGTCTGGTCTCTGGTCGCCCGCCCCAAAGGCGAAGTCTCGTCTCTGGTCGCCCGCCCCAAAGGCGAAGTCTCGTCTCTGGTCGCCCGCCCCAAAGGCGAAGTCTCGTCTCTGGTCGCCTGCCCCAAAGGCGAAGTCTCGTCTCTGGTCGCCTGCTTGTCCCTCTGCCAGTCCCAAATCTACTGTGCAAAATACTAAATCCTTCCTTGCTCAAACTTTAAGGCCCCTTTCACACTGGGGCGGTGGGGGCATCGGCGGTAAAACAGTGATATTTTTAGCGCTGCTTTACCGTCGTTTTTGCGGCGGTATTCGTCCGCTAGCGGTGCGGTTTTAACCCCCGCTGGCGGCCGAAAAAGGGTTAAAACCGCTCGCATAGCGCTGCTATAGCCGCGCTGCCCCATTGATTTCAATGGGCAGGAGCGGTGAATACACCGCTCCTTCACCGCTCCAAAGATGTGGCTTGCAGGAGTTTTTTTCTTCTCCTGCCAGCGCACCGCTTCAGTGTGAAAGCCCTCGGGCTTTCACACTGGAGAAACAGCAGCGGCTGTTTTGGGTCGGTTTGCAGGCGCTATTTTTAGCACAATAACGCCTGTAAACCGCCCCAGTGTGAAAGGGGTCTAATGGTAATCCAGTGCCAATACGTTGTAGACACAGTTGAAATGGAGCTAGACTCCAGCTTGGTCACTTTGACACAGTTACCAGGGAGGGATCACTTTGGCACAGTTGGCCAGTTGGAACATATTTTGCAAAATTTACGAGCCTGAAAACCCTGTTTGTTTGTGTAAAAAAAAAAAAAAAATCTACACATTTTAAAGTTGTATGGCAGCATGTGGAAGGTTTTAAAGGTGTTTGTTAAGACACAAGTAGAAATCACTGGCAGCCCCTCTATTATACTCAGGCTGTAGATGTCTTTTCTAAAATGGAGGCTTGTAAATACCTATTTAGAGCCATCTTCAGGCCGGTCACGTGACTCACGGCTGCTTTTCAGCTCCGATACATGGCTTCTGCTGGAGGGGCCAAAATCTCCCTCTGAGGTCAGCCGGGGAGATCACGTGGCCGCTCGGCCCCTCCTGCACTAGCCCTGTCTCAGAGCTGTACAGAGGGCGCGAGTCATGTGACCGACCGGAAGATGGCTCTAAATAGGTATTTACAATCCTCCATTTTAGAAAATACATATACAGTGTGGTATGCCTGAGTATCATAGAGGGGGCTGCCAGTGACAATTTAAAAGTTTTGAATTTCTACTAATAGCGGGGCAGGGGAATAGCGTGGGGTGTTGAGACAGAGACACACAACTGACAGGCAGGGAGGAGGGGGAGAGCTGAGAGCAGGCTGTGGATGACGGAGGAATGTACACTGACCACGGCGGTCAGGGCTCAGCAGCCCTGGTTATAGTGGTCAGTACAGAGAGGGGGATACAGGAAGTGGCAAGTTTTTTTTTTTTTTTTTTTTTTTTACAGTTTAGAGGGGGGCAGATTACACAGCACAAGCACTGTGCAGCTTAATCTGCTTTAAGGGACCAGGATATCGTTAATCCCAAAAAACACTTTAAGTTAAAAATGGAGCTTACAATCATCTAAGGTTCGTAACTAACATTCCTTCATACACACACATACTAGGGCCAATTTAAACAGGTGCCAATTAACCCACCAGCATGTCTTTGGAGTTATAGTATGCTGTACTATACGGCGCAGTTGGTCGGGGGGTGGGGGGTGGGATCACTATGGCGCAGTTGGTCGGGGGGTGGGGGGATCACTATGGCGCAGTTGGTCGGGGGGTGGGGGGATCACTATGGCGCAGTTGGTTGGGGGGGGATCACTATGGCGCAGTTGGTCGGGGGGTGGGGGGGTGGGATCACTATGGCGCAGTTGGTCGGGGGGGGTGGGATCACTATGGCGCAGTTGGTCGGAGGGGGTGGGATCACTATGGCGCAGTTGGCCAGAAGTTCTTGTAATGTGTTTGGGAGTCCAGAGAACAGAAAGCCCCCCCCCCCCACTTCATTCCCTAATGTAATGTTGACCTTTTCTTGGTGGACAAAGAATCGGCAGCCAATAGGTTATAATAATCACTGAGGGGCCCGGATCATCTTCTGTTTATAGTGCTGTGAACTCCGGGATGATTAGTGGTTTTATTATCCGTATTGTTCCAGAAAACAAATCCTGAGCAGTACAGAGTCATTTCCTTTAATCCAGCTTTAAGGCTTTAATGATAATGTGGTCATAGAGCGTGATAAATTAGAGCCGTGTGATCACTTATTACACAAGAACTTTCCTGGGAGGAAACTTGTAAGAATTCTGGAGAGATCGGAGCACAGCCCATCATTTCCTTAATTCTGAGAACATCATCGTTATATGTACACTGGAATCTTAAAGTGGACCTGTCATTGGTTATATCTTTCAAAGGTGCATAAGGCTGAGTAACGTTCTGTATAACACTTCCAAGTTTTTATTACCAATCACCGTACACCCACTGACCACGCCTTCATCTCCTTTTCTCCCCAGATAGACAGCGTCATCTTTGTTCAGGCATCATCCAGGGTCACCATATAGTCTGAAATGGTGGCTCAGGGATGACAGTTGTGTAAATCCTGCTGCCTGTTCAGTACTTGGCTGTGTTCACAAATATCTGGCACAGATCAGCCCTTACTGCCTCCTTTCACCTTTTTTGGCTTGCTACAAAATTACACTATGCCGTCTAGTCACTGAGGGGAGACTGAAAAATTGCAGCAGACTGATCAATGGCAGGAGAGGAGACTGAGCAAAATGCTTCCTCCTGCCTGCAGCAGAATGATCACAGGGGAGAGAGGAGACTGAGGAAAATGCTTCCTCCTGCCTGCAGCAGACTGATCACTGGGGGGGGGGGGGAACTAAGCAAAATGCTTCATTCCGCCTGCAGCAGACTGATCACAGGGGGGAGAGAAGACTGATCAAAATGCTTCCTCCTGCCTGCAGCAGACTGATCACAGGGGGGAGAGAAGACTGAGCAAAATGCTTCCTCCTTCCTGCAGCAGACTGATCACTGGTGGGAGAGGAGACTGAGCAAAATGCTTCCTCCTGCCTGCAGCAGACTGATCACTGGGGGAGGGGGGGGGAGACTGAGCAAAATGCTTCTTCCCGCCTGTAGCAGACTGATCGGGGGGGGGGGGGCAGAGGAGACTGAGCAAAATGCTTCCTCCTGCCTGCAGAAGAATTATCACTGGGGGAGAGGAGACTGAGCAAAATGCTTTCTCCTGCCTGCAGCAGACTGATCACAGGGGGGAGAGGAGACTGAGCAAAATGCTTCCTCCTGCCTGCAGCAGACTGATCACAGGGGGGAGAGGAGACTGAGCAAAATGCTTCCTCCTTCCTGCAGCAGACTGATCACTGGTGGGAGAGAAGACTGAGCAAAATGCTTCTTCCTGCCTGCAGCAGACTGATGACATTTTAGCCTAAGCAAAGTTAAGTGAAGGATGACTTTTAATAAGATGGGGAATGATTCTTTTTCTGTATATTGTGACATGTCAGGGATTTTTCATGCAGACTCGTGAAGTTACTGACAGGTCCTCTCTAATGAAATGACAGTTGTGTACAGCATTTTATTTTCTGTATTCTGATTCTCCTTTCCCATTGATCCTGTGCTGAGTGTGATGTGGTCTGTCTGTGGAATTGTCGGGGGGTTATTGGGGTGCGCAGAGGTTGAAGCGCAGTGGGTCATCGGTGAATACGATCGGTCCCCGCCTGTCTGCTGACACGCTCGGTCCAGGCTCACATTGTTGACTGTAGCTGCTGACAGCCAGCGAAGGCCAGGGACTGCGATGCATAGAAATCCCTTCATTGTGCTCTCTGCAGTTCAGCCTTTTTTTCATGCTTGGCGTATTTAACCCCCTGGTGCCTGCAGCGGTAGCATGCTGCGGTTTTTGCACCCCGGTTGCCTGTTGTGTGCGGCTCCCCTCCTCCCTGGACAGATGTTCAGGGGCATCCGGGGCACTGGCAGATCAGCGTATTATTGTAAGGCATGTGCTATGGGGGCGGATTAGGTGTCATGTGACCTCCTTATCACAGAGTCTCTCCCCCCCCCCCCCCCCCTTCTGGCTGGGGCTGTGCAGCCAGGGAGCAAGCCTGTCCTTAGTCTGTCCCTGCACCGTCTAGTCCTGAGAACACATGTACGGGGCGAAAGACGATCTATTACAGGTGCTCATCTTTAATTACAGCGAGCGCCACCTCTGACCACGTCTCTGCTTCTCGTTTCAGGTGATGTCCCTTTTAAGCTGTAAGATGAACCGCTGACGGCTCGGTGACCCACATAAAGGATTCAGGACTGCCGGAGACACATGAACAGAAGCCACGTGCGTCGGGCGGGCTGGACACCGAGATTAATGATAACCGCTGCGCCCGGTCACCTCCACATCCTCGCCGGAGGGCTCGCACCTCCTATGACCACTAGCCCCAAGCTGCCCAGCCATAGAAGAAAGAAGCCCTAGCAGGTCCAGGGTGGAGGCCCATGCTGTGGAGAGGAGGGACTCGCTGTCTGGGACCCCTTTTAAGGACCGCGTCAGGATGAGGTGCTCCTTACGGATATGGCTTCTGAGCACCACCGCCCTCCTGTTCGTCATGTCCCTCCTGTTCACCTTCTCCCACAACGGCACGGAAACCCCTGCGTACTCGGAGCTGGCGGGGTGGGCGTCCGCCGAGGGGCACCCCGTGCGCCTGGTGCCGGGTTACCCTGGGGTGAGGCATCACCCTCCGACGGCTCGCTTCGCCAAGAACTGCACCTGCCGCCAGTGTCTGAGGCAGCCCGGCTCTTCCTCCTGGTTTGACCGTCATTACAACGCCTCCATCCCGCCCGTGTGGACGCTGGAGAATCCGGAATTGTCGCCGGACGTCCAGCGCTGGTGGATGGTGAGTGAAATGTGTAAAAATATGTGTTCTGTTATTCTTTGTTTAACAAAAAAAAAAAAAAAAAAGTTCTGTTCAGATTTATAAAATTATAGTTTTTTTGTGTTTTGTCCTGTACGGGCCGACTCACCCCTGGACTCGGTGTAGACCCCTACTGGAAGGGAAGAGCACCAACAGGGAGGTGACGGAGCATGTGCAAAATGTTTTTCCTTCTGCATCATTTTACACTCACCGGTCACTTTATTAGGTACACCTGTTCAATTGCTTGGTAACACAAATTGCTAATCGGCCAATCACATGGCAGCAAGTCAATGCATTTAGGTTTGCTAAAGTTCAAAGGGAGCATCAGAAAGGGGATTTAAGTGACTTTGAATGTGGCATGGTTGTTGGTTGCCAGATGGGCTGGTCTGAGTATTTCAAAAACTGCTGATCTACTGGGGTTTTCACACACAACCATCTCTCGGGTTTACAGAGAATGGTCTGAAAAAGAGAAAATATCCAGTGAGCGGCAGATGTGTGGACGAAAACGCCTTGTTGATGTCATAGGAGAATGAACAGACTGGTTCAAGATGATAGATGGGCAGTAATAACTCAAATAACCACTCTTTACAACCAAGGTAAGCTGAATACCATCTCTGAACGCACAACACATTGAATCTTGAAGCAGATGGGCTACAGAAGCAGAAGACCACACCGGGTGCAACTCCTGTCACGTAAGAACAGGAAACTGAGGCTACAATTTGCACAGGATCATCGAAATTGGACAATAGAAGATTGGAAAAAAAATTGCCTGGTCTGATGATGTTCGATTTCAGATGGTCGGGTCAGAATTTGGCATGAACATGAAAGCATGGATCCATCCCGCCTTGTATGAATGGTTCAGGCTGGTGGTGTAATGGTGTGGGGGTGGGGGAGATATTTTCTTGGCACACTTTGGGCCCCTTAGTACCAATTGAGCATCCTTTAAATCCCACGGTCTACCTGAGTATTGTTCCTGACCATGTCCATCCCTTTATGACTACAGTGTCCCCATCTTCTGATGGCTCCTTCCAGCAGGATAATACACCATGTCACAAAGCTCAAATCATCTCACCACTGGACAATGAGCTCCACAGTCACCAGATCTCATCCAATAGAGCACCTTTGGGATGTGATGGAACGGGAGATTGGCATCATGGATGTGCAGCCAACAAATCTGCAGCAACTGCGTGATGCTATCATGTCACTATGGAGGAATGTTTCCAACACCTTGTTGAATCTACACCACGAAGAATGAAGGCAAAAGGGGGTCCAACCCGGGACTAGCGAGGTGTACCTAATAAAGTGGCCAGTGATTGTATATCTAGAACTCAATATGGAGGTCAGAAGCTTTTTGAACAGATGTATGTGATGTGGTATAGGGCCTCCCTTCCCATGTGGGTGGTATAAGACCCCCCCCCCCCTGTGAAGGGCTCCTGTCACCTCCTGGATGTAATCTGTCCAACCGGACGTCTGAGTGCCTCCTATACAGTCTGATGGATATCACTCTTTATATTAAACCTTTTTTAAAATAAAATTTACAGAGCCTTACTTCCTGTGAAAACTGAATGTTACTAGGCTATTTCCCCCCCCCCAGGTCGAATGTTATTCAATGATAAAATCATGCACCCGGAATATACCCCATGATGGCCACTAGATGGAGCTCATGATCATAGTATTTCCACTGATCGTCGCTTTCTTCAAGTGACCATAATGCGGTATTTTCATGTTTCACTGGATTGTGTATAAATGAGTGAAATTTGACCTGGACAGAAAATAGCCTAATAACATTCGATTTTGCTCTTATCTGAACAGAACGCACATATTTGCAGTTTCACATGAGGAACAGCCCTGTGATTTTTGTATAAATACCCTCTTTGTTTACTGTCGCTGCTAAGAGTCTCATGTGATGGCCTAAATATTGTATCCGCCTGTGGTGGAATGTGTAAGATAAGGAATGGTGTACAAATAGTAGAGCTGATAGTGTGAAAAATACCCGGCTCCCTATTGTACTGCTAGGTAGTTTAGGTATCTGTAACCATGGGGGGTTAGTAAATTGTAGATTACACTCTGGAAGAGAAATGGGAAGATGAGTGAGAGGAAAGTAAGATGGCAAGAGGGGAATGGAGGAGTAGGATAAGGAGGAGGAAGCATAGGGAAGAAGGGAATGGGGGGGGATAGGGAGGAAGAGTAGGGAAGGGGAGAATGGAGGGGTTGGATAGGGAAGAGGGGGGAATGGAGGGGTAGGATAGGAAGGAAGAGTAGGGAAGAGGGGGAATGGAAGGGGTAGGATGGGAATGAAGCGTAGGAAAGGGGGGAATGGGGGGGTAGGATAGAGAGCAATAGTAGGGAAGAGGAGAATGGAGGGGTAGGATGG
Source organism: Aquarana catesbeiana (assembly GCF_042186555.1). Taxonomy (NCBI): domain Eukaryota; kingdom Metazoa; phylum Chordata; class Amphibia; order Anura; family Ranidae; genus Aquarana; species Aquarana catesbeiana. The sequence continues at coordinate 253,841,078 of NC_133334.1, forward strand.
GGAGGAAGCGTAGGGAAAGGGGGGAATGAAGGGGTAGGATAGAAAGGAAGAGTAGGGAAGAGGGGGAATGGAGGGGTAGGATGGGAAGGAAGCGTAGGGAAGGGGGCAATGGGAGGGGTAGGATAGGGAGGAAACATAGGGAAGAGGGGAATGGAGGAGTAGGATAAGAAAGGGGGAAGCATATGGAAGAAGGGAATGGGGGGGTAGGATAGGGAGGAAGAGTAGGGAAGGGGAGAATGGAGGGGTTGGATAGGGAAGAGGGGGGAATGGAGGGGTAGAATAGGAAGCAAGAGTAGGGAAGAGGGGGAATGGAAGGGTAGGATGGAAATGAAGCGTAGGAAAGGGGGGAATGGGGGGGGGGGGGTAGGATAGGGAAGGGGGGAATGGAGGGGTAGGATAGGGAGCAATAGTAGGGAAGAGGAGAATGGAGGGGTAGGATGGGGAGGAAGCGTAGGGAAGGGGGGAATGAAGGGGTAGGATAGAAAGGAAGAGTAGGGAAGAGGGGGAATGGAGGGGTAGGATGGGAAGGAAGCGTAGGGAAGGGGGCAATGGGAGGGGTAGGATAGGGAGGAAGAGTCGGGAAGGGGGGGAATGGAGGGGTAGGATGGGAAGGAAGCGTAGGGAAGGGGGCAATGGAGGGGTAGCATAGGGAAGAGGGGGAATAAAGGGGTAGGATAGGGAGAAAGAGTAGGGAAGAGGAGAATGGAGGAGTAGGATGGGGAGGGAGCGTAGGGAAGGGGGGCAATGGGGGGGGTAGGATAGGAAGGAAACATAGGGAAGAGGGGAATGGAGGGGTAGGATAAGGGAGGAAGAGTAGGGAAGGGGAAGAATGAAGGGGTAGCATAGGGAAGAGGGGGGGGGGGAAGGAGGGGTAGGATAGGGAGCAACAGTAGGGAAGGGGGGAATGAAGGGGTAGGATAGGAAGGAAGAGGGGGGAATGGAAGGGTAGGATGGGAAGAAAGTGGGGGTAATGGGGGGGGGGGTAGGATAGAGAGGAAACCTAGGGAAGAGGGGAATGGAGGGGTAGGATAAGGGAGTAAGAGTTGGGAAGGGGGGAATGGAGGGGTAGGATGGCGAGAAATCTTAAGGGGGAGGGGGGAGAGTAGGGAAAGGGGCAACTGGGGGTAGAGAGGGATTGGGCACAGACAATGCTTTTTAAATTGAGCATAGCTTTATGTACTGCTGGCGGATTCATTCCAGCTGAGAATCTTCTCTGTTAGGTCTGTCTGAGCACTTCTTGGACCTTCCATCTCCGGACTTCTGTCTCCTGGGTCTGTGAACCTTCCGTCTGGTCCTCCATGCACACCTATATTCTATTCTATTGGCTGCTTCGGCATATAGTTCATACAGGCAGCAGTGTAATATTACTACTTTAGAGAGCCCCCAAGGCATTTTGCCCCTCTTTTATTTTAGGAGGTTGTCCTTGTTTACCTCTGGGTAGCTGGACGCTATGCACATCAAGAGGCACATCTTCATAGAAGTTTGGTAATAGAAAAGCAGTAACTGGAGAGGTTCATTCCAGAATGTAGAGTACTTTCCAAACTGAGGCAACAGGCCAACAATATAGGAGTGCCAATAAAGGGAGGGAGCTGAGTCTTCCAGTGAAATTCTTGAGAAATTGAGTTTACATCAAGTGCAAAAAATCCTAAATCAATATGCGAGACCTCCAGAAGCAAAAATGAGGGGTGGACAAAAACACCAAAGCCGGGCATACCTGCCATTGTAACCCTGAAAAAGTAGTATGGTGAACTCTCTCTGCCACCTTTTGTGACCTTCTGTCCAAACCTAGCAATCTGCCAAGGCAGCCATATCCACCCTGTAGAATGGGGGTCCACAAACCTTCTAAATAAAGGGCCAGTTCACTTTCCTTTAGGGGAAGCCACACTGTGGTCAGTGGGAGTGGACAATCCCCCAGGTTCAGTAGTTATTGGGAGTAAAAAATGACTCCAGGTGGTGGTCAGTTGGATTAAAAATAATGACCCTAGCACCTTCTACGAGAGGAGGCAGAATAGTGCCTCATTGTTGGTGTCGCTAGAAGTAATAGTGCCCCATTGCTAGTTTCATTGGAAGGAATAGTGCCCCATTGTTGGTGTCAGTGGCTGGAATAGTGCCTCATCGTGTCAGTGGAAAGAATAGTATCCCATTGTTGGTTAAAGGAGTAGTGCCCCGTTGTTTTCAATGAGAGGAATAGTGCACTATTGTAAGTGGTTGAAGGAAATTTCCCTATCCGTCTCAGTGCCCTATTCTTGGTGTTGGTGAAAGGAATAGCACCACATCGTTGGTGTCGGAGGGAAGAATAGTGCCCCATTGTTGGTGTCAGTGGAGGGAATCGTGCTTCCTTGTTGGTGTCAGTGGGTGGAATATTATCCTGATGTTAGTGTCAGTCAGAGGATAGAGCCAATTAAAGATAAGCAAAGGGTCACATCCAGATGGTAGGTTGCAGTTTGAGGACCGCTGCTGTAAATTTAGTAAAAGTTGGGGACTGGGAACCAGGTAGTAGCATTGCAGACCTGGGAGACAGAAGGCTGGTGTTGGGAGGTCCCATGAAGTGCTCCCCCACCCAAGTGGAATGAGCCATGATGGCGAATGGAGGGGGACCTGTCCGCTCAGGGATTCTTATTTCCTCCAACAAAGCTCTGAAGAAAAGGAATAAACAGGAATTATGTTCCTATCACTCATTGGACAAGAACTGGATGGAAGCTGGCCCTTTCCCTGTACACTTTTCTGATTGGCTGTTTGGGTGCATGGCAGCCATTACATCCGGTACCATACTTTGGAGGGATATCATGGAGGGACCTCTTTGCTGGGAGGAACATATAGATGATCCCCACTAGAGATACGGGGGTTTTATGAAGTTATCAGGCAGGGAAGGGAAGTTTACTTGGAGCCCCCAATGTGACTTCATTCTTTTCCAAATAGCAGAACACATAAAACATGAGACATTCATTTCTGTTATTTTGGAATAGCTTGACCATGACCCATACTCCTGAAATGCTTTGCTGTAGAATAACATTTCTACAAAGTCATTCTAGCAAGCGAACGGGTTATTAAATAATTAAGAATATTCGCACCTAAGCACTTAATATTGTCATTTAAACTATTAATTAAACATATTCTTCTTCTCTTTCTTTATCAATGAAGTGCGGAATCTGGCAGTTTTCTGTCTATGCAGGATTTAGACTAGTTCTCTTATTTTCCGTTTAGCATGTTTTTAGTGCAGAACGGGAGAATCTGATTGGTCATCTAGTTGTTCCTTTTAGGTAATTTTGTGTCGATGACCTTTTTGACTTTTCTCCCTATATAGATGCTGCAGCCACAGTTCAGGTCTCCCACCACGCCGAAGATCTTGTCACAGCTCTTCCAGATCATCCCCGGAAAGAACCCGTACAAGCAGCGCAATCCGCTAGTGTGCCGCCGCTGCGCTGTGGTCGGTAATTCGGGCAACTTGCGAGGTTCCGGCTATGGAAAGGACATTGACGGCCACAACTTTATCATGAGGTAGGAAGTGTTGTGTGTGTCCTGGAGGGAGGGAGGCTGAACTGACCTCCAACAGGAACCAAGTGGCGTTCCAGACAATCGTTTTTATCTCTGGTCAGAAATGGGCTATAATGTGTACATGTCACAAAGTAACGTTATCATATCACCAGTGTAATAAATAGTCCTCAATATCTGCTGCGCCCCATCCCCTTAGTCACACGTGTGTTTCCTTGCAGCACATGCCTACTTCAAGGCTGCTGTAAAACAATGGGATCGCCCTTCTAGTTACATGATTGGTTTTGTATGGACCCAATACTCTGGTAGAGAAGATGAAATGGATTATTTCTGCTTTTTATTATTATTATTATTATTATTATTATTATTATTATTATTATTATTATTATAATACAGGATTTATATAGCGCCAACAGTTTACGCAGTGCTTTACAATATAAAAGGGAGACAATACAGTTATAATACAATAAAATACAAGAGGATTAAGAGGGCCCTGCTCAGAAGAGCTTACAATCTAATAGGGTGGGGCAGGTGGTACAGAAGGTTGTAACTGTAGGGAATGAGCTGATGGAAGTGGTAAAAGATTAGTTAGAGACGCGATAGGCTTTCCTGAAGAGATGAGTTTTCAGGGATCGCCTGAAGGTAGCAAGAGTAGGGGATAGCTGGACAGGTGGAGGTAGCGAGTTCCAGAGGATGGGAGAGGCTCTGAAGAAATCCTGGAGACGCGCATGAGAGGAGGAGACGAGAGAGCTTGAGAGTAGGAGGTCTTGAGAAGAGCGGAGAGGACGGTTTTGGTGATATTTGGAGACGAGATTGGTGATGTAGCTTGGGGCAGAGTTGTGAATGGCTTTGTATGTTGTGGTTAGTATTTTGAATTTAATTCACTGGGTGATTGGGAGCCAGTGTAGGGATTGAAGTAGAGGGTTGGCAGACACCGGTTGGTAAGGTGGATAAGTCTGGCAGCAGCATTCATGATAGACTGAAGAGGGGAGGAGCCTATGGAGAGGCAGGCCAATGAGAAGGGAGTTGCAATAGTCAAGGCGAGAGATAACAAGGGAGTGAATGAGGAGATTGGTGGTATCATTTGTTAAAAAAGGGCGAATTTTAGAGATGTTACGGAGGTGAATTCTACAAACTTTTGACAAGGATTGGATTTGAGGCTGAAATGACAAGTCAGAGTCTAGGATTACACCTAGTACCCTGTGAGCGAAAGCCAGACTGTAAAGGGTCAAGAAGGTTATTTTCACTGAGGTAGGAGCTAAGACGTTGTAGATTAAGCGTTCTAGAAGTTTAGAGGTGAATGGGAGCAATGAGATGGGTCTTAAGTTGTTTGGGTTGGTAGGGTCCAGCTTTTAACAAAGACCTCAAATAGCCACAATGGCTGTGCTAGAAAGTGAGACATTGCTGCAGTAATGGGGCTCAGTTCATCTCCAAATGGGACTGACAGGGTTGCCGTCATGAAAATAGATTTACTAAATCATTAAGGTGAAGCAGATGGATCAGAACTGCACTCTGACTCTCATGCTTCTCAGATGCAGCGTCCCTCGCTGTGAAAGCTTTAACTGTCATTCCAGGTGAGAACTAGGAATGCGCATCTGTGCATGTTGCTGCTCCTCAGACCCTCAGACTCCTCCAGGTCTCCCTTAGCAGTTGGGATCTAGTCAGTGGTGTTCTGAACATCTGATCAGTGATGACATTCTGATTGCATGGGGTTTGTTTACAAACAAACCCGCTGTCTCGTGCTGTTACTGTGCCTCAGTCACCACTCTCTTTAATGCCCCATACACACAATCCGAAAATCGAAAACACCCTCCTCCACCCCTACAATATAAAAAAGCGTTTTTTTTTGTTTTGTGCCTCTGCAACATACTCTTCCATGGCCTTATCTTCCATATCCTCATACGACCGGTGTGGAGGCAAACTAACTGCTTGACCTTTGTCAAAGACATCACTAAAATCGCACTACTCCTCTGGCAGGTCGCATTGTTGCGACCAGGAGAGAACCTCAGCACAAAGCCAATCAAAAGAGGGGTTGTGCCTCTGTAACCAAGGATAACCAATAACCAGCTGAAATTTAGGTGAGGAAATAACTTGGAATCGGATTATCTCATGGTGAAGAGACCCTACGGCCATGGACAACGGAACAGTCTCATGAGTCACGTGGGCAAGCTGTAGAGGCCTCCCGTCAAGTGCTTCAATGGCAAGTGGAGTATCACGCAGCTGCAGCGGAATCGAGTGCTTTGATACAAAGGCAGCATCAATGAACAGGCCTGCAGACCCAGAGTCGATTAGAGCCTGTATCTCGACGGATGACTCAACCCAAGAAAGGGTAACCAAAACCAGGGGCTTATCCTTCTGGATAACTGGGGACTAAACGCCACCTAAGGTCTGTCCGTGACAGGACCTTGAGGTTTGGGCGTTACCTGGACGGGTAGGACAAGACTTCAAAAAGTGACCTGCCTGGCCACAATAAAGGCACAATCTCTCCCTCCTCCTAAAGGTTCTCTCATCCGCAGAGACACGTGAAGCTTAAGTGCATGGGGTTCACCTTCACTGACCAACTCTGTACCAGGAGGCATAGGAGGTAAGGGTGGGACCGCAAAGCTCGGAGACAAATATACAAGAGGCTTCCGCAAGTTTTTCTGAGTCTGGAGTCATTGAGGATGGCAAACATGATCAACTTCTCCAGCTCAGTGGTTATATCTCAGGCTGCTATCTCACCCTTGATGGTATCCGAGAGACCATGAGAAAAAGCAGCCACAAGGGCCTCATTGTTCCAAGCAACCTCTGCTGCCAGAGTATGGAATTCAATGGCGTAATCGGCAACAGTTCTCGTACTCTGTTGGATGGACACGAGGCACTTGGCAGCGGAAGCGGAGCGTGCGGGAACGTCAAATACCCTTTTAAAGGAAGCCACAAAGTCAGGGTAACTCAAGACCACAGGTTTTTGCGTTTCCCATAGAGGGTTTGCCCAGGCCAAGGCTCTCTCAGAAAGCAAAGATATCACGAAACCTACTTTGCTTCTGTCAGTGGGAAACGCCTGGGGCAGCATCTCAAAGTATATCTCAACCTGGTTGAGAAACCCTCTGCATTGGACTGGATCGCCCCCAAATCGCTGGGGAAGCAGAGTGGAACCAGACATACCTCTTATAGAGGTAATACTCGAGGTGGGTGCCGGCACAGAGACTGAAGCAGCAGCAGGGACGGCCTGCAACACAGGTTGTACCGGAGCAACCACAGTGGAAGATGCCAGGTAAGCCGTGCGACTCGGGAGCGTTTGTAACGCCATGGCAAACTGATCCATGCGGTGATCCTGCTCATACAATCTGGAAAAAATATTACCAACAAGTGGATTGACTGCATCTTCTGAATTCATGGCCTTTGCCTACTGTCAGAAACCATGAATCAGACTGAGACAGAAGTACAGTTAAATCACACTACAGAAGTACAGTTAAATCACACTTGTTTTTAATAATAAAAAAAGGTAAACAGAGTAAACGTAGTCAAAACAAAGCCAGAGTTCAGGAACTGGAACGGATAGTCAGATAAGCCAAAACGTCAGGGAGCCAGAGATGAGCATAGTAGAACAGCAAGCAGGATCTGGAGCCAGAAGGAATGTCAGCCAAGCAAGTCTTTAACAGGAACACAGGAGATGTGACCAAGGCGAAGGCAGAGATTATCTGGGCTGGACGGCTTAACCGCTTGCCGACCGCTGCACGAACATTTACGTCGGCAGAATGGCATGGACAGGCAAATGTGCGTACAGGTATGTCCCTTTAAATTTGCCGCCGTATGGTCGCCCGTGCGACCCTGCCGCTGGCTCCGTGAGTGTGATTGTGGGTCCCGCGGACTCTATGTCCGCGGGGATACCCGCGATCATCTCACGGAGAGGAAGAATGGGGAAATGCTGATGTAAACAAGCATTTCCCCATTCTGCTTACTGACAGGACCCTGATTACCGCTCCCTGTGATCGGGAGCGGTGATCAGTGTCGTGTCACACGTAGCCCCTCCCCCCCACAGTTAGAATCACTCGCTAGGACACACTTAACCCCTGCAGCGCCCCCTCCTGGTTAACCCCTTCACTGCCAATCACATTTACACAGTAATCAATGCATTTTTAATCGCACTGTGTAAATGTGAATGGTCCCAAAATAGCGCCAAAAGTGTCCGATCTCTCCGCCAAAATGTCGGCAGTCACGATAAAAATCGCTGATCGCCGCCAGGTACTAGTAAAAAAACAAAAAAAATGATTACTAAAAATGCCATAAAACTATCTCCTATTTTGTAGACACTAACTTTTGCACAAACCAATCAAACGCTTATTGCGAGATTTATTTATTTTTTTCTACCAAAAATATGTAGAAGAATATGTATCGGCCTAAACTAAGGAAAATTTTTTTTTTTATATATTTTTGGGGGATATTTATTATAGGAAAAAGTACAAAATAAAAACCGCAGAGGTGATCAAATACCATCAAAAGAAAGCTCTATTTGTGGGGAAAAAAAGGACGTCAATTTTGTTTGGGAGCCACGTCGCACGACCACGTAATTGTTAGTTAAAGCGACCCAGTGCCGAATCTCAAAAATTGCTCTGGTCTTTTGGCCAGCCAAATGGTCCGGGGCTTAAGTGGTTAGGTAGGCAGGACTGACTAGCAGGATATCATCAACAGGTGAGTCACTGTGGAGAGATAGGAGCTGGCAATTAGCCGACAGCTGAGCGGCCAAACTCAGAAGGAAGGGCTGAGCCCATCCTTGACAGGCCTGAAACGTAAAGCTCCTCCCTTTAGGGTGAGGGCTCATTCCACCAGGGGTGTAGGAACCTCCTGGGCTTTTCACCATCTGGTATCTGTGGCTCAGATTTGTAAGGCTGCTACCCGGTCTTCAGTGCATACGTTCACAAAATGTTATCAAGTTGGATGTTCGAGCAGCCGAGGATTCGGCTTTCGGCCGCAGTGTACTGCGGGCTGCCATATATAAGGTCTGATGGCTGTTGTTTGGCAGGGTGTCTCCCTCCCCTCAAGGCTATTGCTCTGGGACGTCCCAGTAGGTAATGAATATTGGCCTAACTCTGTGTCCCATGATGTATAAAAAAGAAAGTAGGATTTTTTTCGTCATACTTACCTGTAAAATCCTTTTCTTTAACCACTTCCCCCGCCCGGCCCATAGCAGATGACGGCCGGGCGGTGGTTCAGTGATCCTGACTGGGCGTCATATGACGTCCAGCAGGATAACATGCTGCCGCGGGGGGCACGCATCACGGCGATCGGTGGAGCGGTGTGTCAGTCTGACACACCGCTCCACCGATCTTGGTAAAGCGCCTCCGGCGGAGGCTCTTTACCACGTAATCAGCCGTTTCCAATCACGGCTGATCACGATGTCAATAGGAAGAGCCGTTGATCGGCTTTTCCTCACTCGCGTCTTACAGACGTTGAGTAGAGGAGAGACGATCGGCGGCTCTCCTGACAGGGGAGGTTTGCGCTGATTGTTTATCAGCGCAGCCCCCCCCCCCTCAGATCACCACACTGGACCACCAGGGATCACCACTAGGACCACCAGGGAAGGGGGCAACATGTGGATGGCTAGGTATGTACCCCATGGCCATCCACATGTGCCCACAAATGGGCACTGATTGGCACCATTATATAGCAGTGATGCCCAGCAATGCCACCCTTAGGAGCATCAGTGCCATCAATCAGTGTCATTAGTGCCACCCATCAGTGCCCAACCGTGCCGCCCATAAGTACCCATCAATGCCACTTACGAATGCCCATCAGTGCCACCTATGAGTGCCGCATACCAGTGCCGCCTATTAGTGCCCAACATCAGTACCTGTCAGTGCCACCTCATTGGTGCCCATCATTGCCGCCGTATCAGTGCCCGTCAGTGCAGCCATATCAGTGCCCGTTATTGAAGAAGAAAAACGTACTTATTTCCAAAAAATTTTTACAGAAACAAAGAAAAACTTGTTTGTTTTCAAAATTTTTCGGTATTTTTTATATTTGTTGCGCACAGAATAAAAACCGCAGAGGTGATCAAATACCACCAAAAGAAAGCTCTATTTGTGGGAACAAAATGATAAAAAAAATTGTTTGAGTACAGTGTTGGATGAACCGCGCAATTGTCATTCAAATTGCGACAGCGCTGAAAGCTGAAAAATTGCCTGGGCGGGAAGGTTGTCTAAGTGCCTGGTATTGAAGTGGTTAAAGCGGGGTTCCCTACGACCATTCCCATTTTTTTTTTTTTTTTTTTAATCATTCTGACACATGTACAATCATAAAGTGACACTCACTGTTTCAGTTGTTTTAAGCTGCTGCTGTCAGTTTTCGTTTTAAATAAATATTTATAAATCTCGATCGTGGCCGTTCCCATCTTGCTTGTGGGCATATGAAGCCAACAAGCATGGATTTCCGGGATCTGGTGAATGCTGAGCTCCCAGCATTCACCGCTATTTCCTGCGCATGCTCAGTATTTACGGTGAGCAGCCCTGTAAACTTCAGGGTTGCCATCACAACGGGCGGGCATCGTCATCGAAATCCCGCGAGAACTTGCGGCAGGCCTCCGCAATGACTCCTGGGAATAATGACAGGAGCTCCCTGGAGACATTGCAGCTACAAAGGAAATTGCGAAATAGCCGCAGATGACCCGCCCATATCCGCAGGGAGCTAAGACAGGAAGCAGAGATGGACATTGAAAAAACACAGGTACAAACGAAAAAAAAAAAAAATATCCGTTTATAACTGAATATAGTCATGGCATGTGATTGAGCAAAACTTGTAAAACAGGGTGGAGCTCCGCTGTAAGTACATCATGGGACACAGAGGTCCCTGCCCTCCTTCCCTCCTTTTTTTTTTTTTTTTTTTTTTTTTTGGGGGGGGGGGGGGTGGATAAGGTGCTTGCTACAAAACTGAAGTGCTTCCTGTATGGGAGGGGTTATATAGGGGATCACTTCCTGTCTGAAGACCTTTGGTCTACCAGTGTCCATTCACCTGATGATGGAGTATAACCCAGCAGGTAATGAATATTATACAAGAAAAAGAACCGCTGCTCCAGGTTTTGTAAATATGAGGCTGATTGGAGTATCTTGTAGCTCCGGTCCGCCTCCGTGGGAAACTTGGAAAGAAGAAAGAAATAGCTGCACATCCGGAACTTCCGATTGCCTTTTATTTTGCTTCACAAAGATAACACCAGAGACACCAAACTGTGGTCACGTAGACGCGTTTCACACATACATCTTGTGCTTCATCATGAAGCACAAGATGTATGTGTGAAACACGTCTACGTGACCACAGTTTGGTGTCTCTGGTGTTATCTTTGTGAAGCAAAATAAAAGGCAATCGGAAGTTCTGGATGTGCAGCTCTTTCTTTCTTTCTTTCTGTCTGTCTGTCTGTCTGTCTGTCCCGTGATGTACTCAAAGAAAAGGATTTTACCGGTATGATGAGAAAATCCTATTTTTACCTTTAAAAAAAAAGGGGGGTAAAAAGTACAGTTTTGCGGCACTTTCAAAGCGCTTTTCAGGCATTTTGGAAACGCTAGGTATAAAATAAATACTGCGCTAACACAGAAAAAATAAGATGAGCTGCGACTAAAAGGTAGTAAACCATAAATCCAATATAATTCAAAAAGTCGCGCTAGAAGAATGAGAGTGGCAACAACCAGGTGCCTACAGCATCAAAAAGAATTATGAAAGTAAAAAGTGGTCACTGTGCAAATAATTATAATACTACCCAGTGTATATATACACCGCAATGAAATTTGAATAAATATTAAATAAACAGAACACAGATATTGCTTTCTATGCCCATAAAAAAAAAAAAAAGGGGGGGGGGGGGGGAATAAAATAAAAATATTGAATACAAAAATAAGTGATTATATGTGAACAACAAAAAATTCTTCAGAACGCTAATGCCAAGTGCAACAGTGTATGAGAGCTGTGCAAAGACAATAAAACATATACAGTGTGAAAAACGTAAATTATACCGTGTAAAAAATTAGAACAAACTTATGTATTCCACCAAAAGTCCATATCCATACAGGAACAATAATTAGTAAAGTTCGTGCATGCTTTATAGCACAAAAACGTATTGATGAGTGTCCCCCAGTGCTGAGTGAATTGTAGAACCAAAACTTGCTGCAGTGACTAAGGTGCGTAGGCAGACCTCCACCATTCAAAACTGCTGCCTCTTACCAGAAAAAGTTGGTCTCTAGATTATAGGAGACCTAAAGGGCGGATGGCTGCAACCCCAGCCAGGGATCTGTACAGCAGACACTGGTTATCATCCGAATCCCGGAACTCTCTCCGTCAATCACACCATAATGATTAGGATAGGTCCCCATAAAAGAGATAAAAGGCTCCACATAGCATAAAATCCAAGGTTTTATTGAATGAAAAAGTATAGATTGCACTTACAAGATCAGTTGTATAAACAAGCATACAGGAACGCCGGCCGGCTAAAAAAAACTCCCCGTGTCTTCCGGGTGTGCAGACCGCGGTGTCAGGACGTAGCTCCTCCTCCCTACGTCGTTTCGTCACAACAGGACGTGGTCACGGGATGCGAGTAACGTCCCGACGCACCGCTTAAGTAGACATATTAACAGCATCACATTACAATGGAAGAAATTGAAGCACCATCTTGTCTAAGGGAAACATTGTGGGCAAATACAAAACGTTACCTCTATGAAAGAAGTTTAGTGATAATAAATGTACAGTCCCTATCGGGCTTATCATATCCAACGCATCTAACAAAGAAAACGTAGGCTACTCACAAAAAAGAGTCCCTTATAAAAGAGAGAAAACTCCATGTAGTCAAATAATAGATTGCTGTCACTAAAAAACACATATATATATATATATATATATATATATATATATATATATATATATATATATATATAAAATTTTTATTTTTAATATATAACGCACACACATAACTCTGTAACAGAATCATCAGTGTGTACCCTAATTGGTCTCAATAGATTTATTCCAAGATTTCAGATAGTCTAATCCAAGGATGATTATGACACCATATGGAGAATATAATTAAAAAATCGAATGAATTAAAGCGGAGCGGCACCGAAAAAAAATTTTTTTAAAAGTCAGCAGCTACAAATACTGCAGCTGCTGACTTTTAAAACATGGACACTTACCTGTCCAGGGCGCCCGCGATGTCGGCACCCGAGGCCGAAGCGTCTCTCCGTCCTCGGGTGCTGCCGCCTCCATCTTCGGTAAGGGAATCAGGAAGTGAAGCCGTGCGGCTTCACTTCCCGGTTCCCTACTGCGCATGCGCGAGTCGCGCAGCGCAATACGAATGGTCCCTGCTGCCTCTGGGACCCGTGTGTTTCCCAGCAGGCAGCGGGGGGGGGAACAGGATGTGGCGTAAATACCCGCAGATTCTGCGGCTATCTACGCCGGAAGTGGGTACAGATACCTGTAATATACAGGTATCTGTACCCCCCTCCCCCCTGAAAGGTGCCAACTGTGTCACCGGAGGGGGGGGAGGAATCTAATGAGTGGAAGTTCCACTTTTGGGTGGAACTCCACTTTAAATAAAGAAAAAATGATTACCTATTCCGTAACCAAAGTGTCGGAGGTTACACAGGCGAACCCCTATCTTTTGATCAATGACACATAAAAAATAAGTATAAAAAATAATTAAAATAAAAAACAGTTTCCCTGAAATGAGAGGGCACTTCCAGTACAAAAATTCATAAAGCGCCTATCTAAGCCATACAGACAGATATCAAACCTCACATACACTGTATAGATCTGAAAAATAAAAATAAAAAATGTGTAAATGGATAAAAAGAGCTAATGGTAACAAATCTAAATCTAACCCCCACTCTCTAGGAATTGTCTATGAAGGAATTAACATCGACATCGATGTTAAGGCCAAAGGGGGTATAGGTCTTCAATTTATGGACCCAGGCCATCTCTAGTCTGGAGATGGTTCGAACCAGGACACTTCCCCTCCAGTGGGGCTTGAATTTGTCTATCCCCAGAAAAATAGTGCCTGTGGGGTCTCTGCTATGAGCTGTCAGGTAATGTTTTGATACAGAGTGCTTAGTAAATCCTCTCCTGATATTATTAATATGTTCGTTTAATCTCACCTGCAGGGGTCTTTTTGTACGGCCCACATACTGTAGGCCACATGGGCACTGCAGTAAGTAGACGACCCCCGTGGTGGAACATGTGATGAAGGGCTCAATAGTAAAAGATTTGCGTGTACAAGTAGAAGTGAAATTCACCGATCTTCTACTCCTACAGCCGTTTATCGAACACACCTGACACCTCCTACATTGGAAGTATCCTGTCAGCTCAGAGAAGAAACTGGGTCTTGGGGTAGGAGGGTCGAAAATATTGGGTGCCACTTTGTCTTTGAGCGATGGTGCCCCCCTGAACACTACTTGTGGCTTGACTGGCAAAATAGATGCCAGTACCCTGTCATTCTTAAGGATATGCCAATACTTATTTATAATACGTTTTGACTTTGGAATGTTGGCAAGTAAAGTCAGTGACAAAGGGGCAACGAAATGAAGCATCGATCGGATCTTTAGCTCGCTCTACAAGCAGATCTTTTCGGTCCACTTTTTCGACTTGGTCTAACGTATTGGCCACAAAGTCTGGGGAATAGCCCTTGGCAACAAACCTCTGGGTCAGAATAAGTGCCTGATTCCGAAAGGTGACAACATCTGTACAATTCCGTTTTAATCGGAGAAACTGGCTCTTAGGTACAGATTTGAGCCATGAGGCGTGGTGACAGCTATCATGGGGGAATGCCAAGCTGAATGCCCCTGTCATTATTGTTAAGGAAACACATGTATTCAGATAGATCAGAGACTGTGCCATCCCACAGGAGGAGGATGTCATCTATGTAACGAACCCACAAGGCCACCTGGGGCCTTGGCTGGGCATAGACGACATCCTCCTCCCACCTGAAGCTAGTCCGGAACAGATCAACTTTTTAGATCTCACCATTTACATTCATAACAATCAATTTGTCACGTCTACATATTTTAAACCAACCGATAGGAACTCTTTTATCCCCCATGATAGCTGTCACCACGCCTCATGGCTCAAATCTGTACCTAAGAGCCAGTTTCTCAGATTAAAACGGAATTGTACAGATGTTGTCACCTTTCGGAATCAGGCACTTATTCTGACCCAGAGGTTTGTTGCCAAGGGCTATTCCCCAGACTTTGTGGCCAATACGTTAGACCAAGTCGAAAAAGTGGACCGAAAAGATCTGCTTGTAGAGCGAGCTAAAGATCCGATCGATGCTTCATTTCGTTGCCCCTTTTGTCACTGACTTTACTTGCCAACATTCCAAAGTCAAACGTATTATAAATAAGTATTGGCATATCCTTAAGAATGACAGGGTGCTGGCATCTATTTTGCCAGTCAAGCCACAAGTAGTGTTCAGGGGGGCACCATCGCTCAAAGACAAAGTGGCACCCAATATTTTCGACCCTCCTACCCCAAGACCCAGTTTCTTCTCTGAGCTGACAGGATACTTCCAATGTAGGAGGTGTCAGGTGTGTTCGATAAACGGCTGTAGGAGTAGAAGATCGGTGAATTTCACTTCTACTTGTACACGCAAATCTTTTACTATTGAGCCCTTCATCACATGTTCCACCACGGGGGTCGTCTACTTACTGCAGTGCCCATGTGGCCTACAGTATTTGGGCCGTACAAAAAGACCCCTGCAGGTGAGATTAAACGAACATATTAATAATATCAGGAGAGGATTTACTAAGCACTCTGTATCAAAACATTACCTGACAGCTCATAGCAGAGACCCCACAGGCACTATTTTTCTGGAGATAGACAAATTCAAGCCCCACTGGAGGGGAAGTGTCCTGGGTCGAACCATCTCCAGACTAGAGATGGCCTGGGTCCATAAATTTGAAGACCTATACCCCCTTTGGCCTTAACATCGATGTCGATGTTAATTCCTTCATAGACAATTCCTAGAGAGTGGGGGTTAGATTTAGATTTGTTACCATTAGCTCTTTTTATCCATTTACACATTTTTTATTTTTATTTTTATTTTAATTTAAATTTTTTATTATCATTTTTCAGATCTATACAGTGTATGTGAGGTTTGATATCTGTCTGTATGGCTTAGATAGGCGCTTTATGAATTTTTGTACTGGAAGTGCCCTCTCATTTCAGGGAAACTGTTTTTTATTTTAATTATTTTTTATCTAAATAATTTTTATACTTATTTTTTATGTGTCATTGATCAAAAGATAGGGGTTCGCCTGTGATGACCTCTGACACTTTGGTTACGGAATAGGTAATCATTTTTTCTTTATTTAATTCATTCGATTTTTTTATTATATTCTCCATATGGTGTCATAATCATCCTTGGATTAGACTATCTGAAATCTTGGAATAAATCTATTGAGACCAATTAGGGTACACACTGATGATTCTGTTACAGAGTTATGTGTGTGCGTTATATATTAAAAATAAAAAATTTTTATATATATATATGTTTTTTAGTGACAGCAATCTATTATTTGACTACATGGAGTTTTCTCTCTTTTATAAGGGACTCTTTTTTGTGAGTAGCCTACGTTTTCTTTGTTAGATGCGTTGGATATGATAAGCCCGATAGGGACTGTACATTTATTATCACTAAACTTCTTTCATAGAGGTAACGTTTTGTATTTGCCCACAATGTTTCCCTTAGACAAGATGGCGCTTCAATTTCTTCCATTGTAATGTGATGCTGTTAATATGTCTACTTAAGCGGTGCGTCGGGACGTTACTCGCATCCCGTGACCACGTCCTGTTGTGACGAAACGATGTAGGGAGGAGGAGCTACGTCCCGCCGACACCGCGATCTGCACACCCGGAAGACACGGGGAGCTTTTTTTAGCCGGCCGGCGTTCCTGTATGCTTGTTTGTACAACTGATCTTGTAAGTGCAATCTATACTTTTTCATTCAATAAAACCTTGGATTTTATGCTATGTGGAGCCTTTTATCTCTTTTATGGGGACCTATCCTACTCATTATGGTGTGATTGATGGAGAGAGTTCCGGGATTCGGATGATAACCAGTGTCTGCTGTACAGATCCCTGGCTGGGGTTGCAGCCATCCGCCCTTTAGGTCTCCTATAATCTAGAGACCAACTTTTTCTGGTAAGAGGCAGCAGTTTTGAATGGTGGAGGTCTGCCTACGCACCTTAGTCACTGCAGCAAGTTTTGGTTCTACAATTCACTCAGCACTGGGGGACACTCATCAATACGTTTTTGTGCTATAAAGCATGCACGAACTTTACTAATTATTGTTCCTATATGGATATGGACTTTTGGTGGAATACATAAGTTTGTTATAATTTTTACACTGTATAATTTACGTTTTTCACACTGTATATGTTTTATTGTCTTTGCACAGCTCTCATACACTGTTGCACTTGGCATTAGCGTTCTGAAGAATTTTTTGTTGTTCACATATAATCACTTATTTTTGTATTCAATATTTTTATTTTATTTTTCCTTTTCCCACCCTTTTTTTTTTTTTTTTTTTTTTTTTTTTTTTTTTTTATGGGCATAGTAAGCAATATCTGTGTTCTGTTTATTTAATATTTATTCAAATTTCATTGCGGTGTATATATACACTGGGTAGTATTATAATTACTTGCACAGTGACCACTTTTTACTTTCATAATTCTTTTTGATGCTGTAGGCACCTGGTTGTTGCCACTCTCATTCTTCTAGCGCGACTTTTTGAATTATTTTGGAAACGCTGCCCGTTCATTTCAATGGGCAGGGCATTTTTGGAGCGCTAAATACAGTGCTCCCAAACGCCCCAAAGATACTGCTTGCAGGACTTTTCATAACGTCCTGCAATCACTCCGCCCCAGTGTGAAAAGACTCACTGAAATGAATGGGAGGCGGTTTTCAGGCGCTATCCAGAGGCTATTTCTAGAGCTAAAATGCCTGAAAACTGCCTCGGTGTGAAAGTAGTTTTAAGGGGGGGAAGCACATTGTCCCTAGAATGGATGGAGGCCAAAAATGTACCCCCCCCCAATAATTTTTTTAACTGCTCACAGAACAAGACGTGTTGGGGGTTCTGGAGGTTTCCATTTGGAGATCAGCCAGTTTTGCCCCCGGGGGATGTCTTGTGTGCATGAGCCCAGAAACGACACGTGGTGCTTCCGCCAGACAGCCACAGGCCCCATACAGCATAATATGATTTCATGAGTCGGTGAGCCATCCCACCTCCCCACCCCCCCCCCCCCACCCCCCCTCCTATTCTCCGTCTCTCAGAATAATCCCAGATATGATCGGAGACTATGCTCGCAGTGATATTTGTACCTCTGGCTGATCTGGAGGAATATCGCGGCTTCTCTCTGACACAGCTGTGTGTAAAATTAGCTGCAGGCCCCTCACCCCAGAGGGGGCTGGTGACTCTTTGCCCCCTGAAAGATGGGGCAATAGCTGGGACATGTGACTGTGGGGGTACTATAAACAAAAAAAGTGACAATTTTGAAAAATAAAAAAGCAGTATTTTTTTTACTTTTTGCTATAATCCCCCCAAAAATATATAAAAAAAAATTTTTCTC